>NC_091226.1:10374083-10414083 GCF_040958095.1 Procambarus clarkii
GCCGCCAGGCGAGGTGGAGTATGGACCCGCCCAAAAGGGGGAGTCCACTCTCACTGTATGTAGAGGACAGATAGAGGTTTGAGGCAAGCATATTGTGTGGTTATTTTTGTTTATGTGTTAAAGGGGAACATTTTATTGGAACGTCGATGGGTTGCAGGTTTGTCTTTGGGGAAGAAGTTGCTGAGAACTTCGAAGCCAGCAGATGAAGTAATTGATGAGACTCCAAAGGTAGTGGAGCAGAGGACCTCGAGCTGTGAGGAGAAGCAGCAGTGAAGAGGAGTGTCACTGTGCTTCTGTAGAGGTGGAGAAGTACCACAGTTGCTCGGGGAAACTTCATGGTGTAGCAGCCAAGAGAGCTGTGGAAGAACCTAAGCTGAAGGGTGAAGCACCGTAGTTGCACAAGGAAACTTCATGATAGCAGCCTGGAGGAGCTGCAGAGGTTCCTGGTAGTGAAGCCCGGAAGAACCTAAGGATATTAGGGTTGTGAACTTCCAGAGGTGGAAGGGGAAGTTCTGGTGGATTACTAGTAGGGAGTTGATAGTGTTTGGTTGTCAGTAGCGTGCAAGACGCAGTGAGAGGTGAGTGACTGTTTGCATTCTTATGTCAAGGAGTTTTTTTATACTGAAGTATCAATGGACATTTATACGGGTATATGTTATTGCATTCAAATGCTGATTTTCTATATATATATGTCATCTTGCTGATGGTGCAACAGTGTGTAGGCTTGACCAACTTGAGGAGGTTAATAGTATCAGGTGGTGAACCAGGAGATAGGATACCACTTGATAAGCTGATAATAGAGTTCTGATGGTATTGGAGTGCAACCTGATTGTGATATTATAGAGTATAGGATTCATTATTATTATATGTGTGTATGTATCGTGTATGTGCTTTGTTCAGTAAATGTGTCACAATTTGCTGGTGTTTGCCCTTGTCCTAGTGAGGCTTCCCAGGAGGTAGTAAAGAAGGAGAGAGAGAGAGAGAAGAACCACTGAACCACTGCTGTGGACAGGGTAGGAGGTAATACTAGTAAGTCATAGGGGGATTGAGGAGATCATATCTCATAAGGAGAGAGTGGGGAGTCACAGCGGCTCGAGTGGGTGTGTGCACGTGACAACGAGGCTAAGTGTTGGAGCCGCATCCCCTGAACGTGTGACGTTGAGCCCCTCTCCAAGAGCCAGAAGCGCCAAGGGTGATCTCCTAGTATAAGCACTCTAGCCGAGCTGTGGGTTGGGTTGTCCGTAGAGAAGGATCAACGACGACAACACCAACCAACCCACAGTCTATAATAAATTGGGGGCCTGTATCCGGGAGAGTGAACTGACACACCCACACCCTGTCCAAGAGTGGATTTGTACACCCTTGCCTGAAATAAACTGTGTGACCGCAGGTGTATATTCTCTCTCTTGGGAAGACTCACAGGACAAAGATGGATAAGGTGCAAACGTTTGTGGAGTCAGGCAAGCCCGAGGACTTGGAAGGTTGCACGAGGGATCAATTGAAACAAATAGCAGAAAAATGTGGCATCAGGTTGAAAGCATCTAAAGTAGCTGGGATGAAGGATGAGATCCTGAGGCAGTTGAGAGCCAGAAGTGAAGCGGCAGAACAAGGAGCCCAGGAAGGAGCTGAAAGTAGAAAGGAGGATGATGGGCAGGATGACGTGAGATCCCAGGGATCGAGTAGGAGCAGCAAGAGTAGCCGCAGTAGCAGGAGTAGCCGGAATAGGAGCTTGGAGAGATTCCAGTTAGAGCTCCAGATGCAGCGTGAGGACAAGGAGAGACAGTTCCAGCTGGAAAAGATGAAATTAGAACTCCAGATGAAAAATGAAGCCGAGAAGGAAAAAGAGAAAACCAGGCTGGAAGTAGAAAAGAGAAACCAGGCTGGAAGTAGAAAAAGAGAAAACCAGGCTGGAAGTAGAAAAAGAGAAAACCAGGTTGGAAGTAGAAAAAGAAAAAGCCCAGGTCGAAAAAGAAAAAGCCCAGGTCGAAAAAGAAAAAGAGAGAACAAAACAAATGCAGATAGAAGCGAATAGAACCTTGGCTGAGCAGAGGATTGAACATGGGTTGCCAGAGAGCACCACCCAGGTATCACACCCACCAGATGTTAGGGTTAGGGAGAAGGACATTCCCTTGTTTGTTCCCGAAGAGGCAGAGAGCTTCTTTCGAGCACTTTGAGAAAGTAGCCTGTATCAAGGAGTGGCCACAGGAGGAATGGGCCCAGCTGGTCCAGTTAAGATTGACCGGTGCAGCCAGGGAGGCATACACCCAATTGTCACTGGAAGAGTGCCAGGATTATGCCACAGTAAAGAGCAGCATATTGCGCTCGTTTCAGTTAACCTCAGAAGCTTATAGGAAGCGCTTCAGAGAGATGATCAAAGTTGGAGCATGTACGTTTGCTGAGACAGCAAGAGATCTGGAAAGACGATTCCAGAAGTGGATTGAAGGCTGCTGGAGTTGGATCTTATGCTGACCTGAAGCAACTGATGGTCATGGAGAAGTTCTTGGAGATGATGCATCCCGAAACAAAGTTCAAGATCCAAGAAGCAGGGATAATGGAGGTGAAAGATGCCGCAGATAGGGCGGATATGATTACTGAAGCGTACAAGAGCTTAAGGGAGAACAGAGTGAGAAGTGAGGCGAGACGCAGCAATGGCAGATCCAATGGAGTCTGGGGAGGAAGAAATTATGAAAGACCCAGAAGAGTCTGGGGTGAGAAAAATTTTGATAAATGGGCAGATAAAAGTAAGTACCCTAAAACTCAGAAGAGTAGGTCGCGCACTTCATCTGAAAGTGAGGATGGAGGAGCTAAAACGAGAAACTGAATCGTTATCCAGGAAATCAAGAGTCCAGTAAAGCTCCACAGAGTACGAGTAGTACGTCTGGCACGAGGAACTCCAATACGAGTGGGCAGAGTCAGAGCTACTCTTGGCACATATAGAAGAGACTTTTTCCCAGATGAGATGTTACAATTGTAACGGATTGGGTCACGTGATGCGAGATTGTCGGCAGGGCAAGAGAGTTGTGACCCTGGCCATGTGTGACCCCCGAGGTAAATATACTAATGTGTTCGAAGACAAACCACAGAGAGCGAACTTAGTGAACGAGAGGTATAGGCCGTTCATGAGCAAAGGTTGGATCAGTAGTAGGAGGCCAACCTGAGGTAGAAGTTGGTATCTTAAGAGATACCGGAGCTAATCAGAGCTTGATTGCGAGAAGCCTGATTGGGAATGATCGACGGTTAGCTGACAGTGAGTAAGATGAGAGTATATGGGTTATTGTCTGAGAGTGACATGCCCGTATGTACTGTCCAGCTAAGGTCGGAATATGTGTCGGCAGGAGGTGATGTTGGGAGTGTGCCCCGACATACCTATTCCAGGAGTCCAAGTGATCCTGGGAAATGACTTGTGTGGGACAAAGGTGTTGACAAGAGTCATAGGCGGAGACTGTGCCAGAGGAGTGCCCAGAAGGCCACGGCACGGGTGGGACACCTGAGAGTGTGAACCTGACTGACATCCGAGGAGATGCGTCAGGAGACCGCCAAGCCATTGAGTACCCTGTCTCGGTAGTGAGGAAGGCAGAGGTGGCCGACAAGGAAGACGCTGGAGAAGATGATGCAGTGTCGATTCAGCCGGTGGAAGATATCGACGTAGATATAGCGTGGCTATTTGATGAAGGTCCAGCCCAGGAAAATGAAGTCTCGGTGAGGTCAAAAGTGAAGATGACCCAGCCGAAGAAAACTCATGTGAAGAGAGCGGACCTGAGTAGAGCCCAGACTGCTGAAATTGAGAGTCGGAAGGCGAATGCAACTGTGCTGAGTAGGAATGAGGAAGGATGTGGACAGACTGAAGACGGGAATAGAGCGTCAAGTGGTCCACGAGCACAGAGGCATAGGGATAGTGGAGTTAAGTTGTTTGAGATGTCAAGAGTTGGCATGTTTCACAGACAACGTGGAGGAGAAATAATGAAGAAGAGTAATAGCCGAGAAAATGAGAGGAGTAGAGACAGTATGTGTGGAGAGATGCTTACTGAGCACTTTGGGAGAGGCAAAGCGACATGTATGGTCGAGTGCTGTTGGATGTAGTACAGTGCTTGAAGAAACTTTTAGGGAACGAAGAAGAGTCGAAGGAGAAGAAATGGAGTTGTATAGAGGTGAGAAGTGCAGGAAGAAGATGATGATGCAAGCATGGAGGAATAGAAGAAAGCCGAGGACTCGATGTAAGTCAAACAGGATGAGGTCTCGGATAAATGAGACGAAAGGGAGGATAGTCGGTGAAGACGAGGGAGTGAAGTATGATGACAGGAGACGAAAGTATAATGGCAGTAGATGGAAGTGTGAAGACGACAGAGGAGGTACAGACAGCAGATGTCTGACTCTGGACGTGGAGAGAAGAAGGCGAGGAAACGGAGGGTGGAGACAATAAGTAGAGTGGACCGATGGAGTGCAGGCGTCCAGGGAGGACAGCCTAGCTAAGAGGTGTCAGAGAAGTCAAATCGTTTGTGAGAAGATCATATTTCTGGCGAGTTGTGAGCCAGATGTTGCAAGGAGCAACGAACTAGTTGTAGACTCCTACGGGAGTATGTAAACAGACTAACCGGTCGAACCAATCGGTTGAAGAACGAGACAGTGTAGTGGCGGATGTATTATCCCGAACCTAGCCACTAGAATAACTCTCAAAAATAAGGGGAGGGGAGTGTTATGATCTCAGCCTGCAGGAGAAACGAGTCTCCCTTCTTGAGAGTTATTCAGCAAGCCTGACCTAACTAGAAGGTCTAGCAAGTATTGAGGTGATAACGCATATGTAAAATAGTTGCTTGGATATGTGTAACAGTTTGAGATTATGGGCAATGCAGAAGAAAATAGATAAATGACGGGCTAGGAGATGTGGACATTTTGCTGGAGGCGTGAGGCTCGCTTCCGGAGGACCTTGACCTCACTTGAGTGCCAGACATCGCAGGGGGAAGCCGCGCTCCGTTTGAGCTCCCGTCAGAAGGGAACCCCTAGTGATATATCTCTAAGAGAAGAGAAGTGTGCAGACGTACCAGCTGTGGAATCGAGCTGGGAACGTTGTGGTCTCAAGTCCTGGTCGACGAGCAGATATTAAATCGCCCAGAAGCATTATTGTGGGCTGTGTGGAGCGCCCTGACCAGACGCCGTCAGAGGAAAAGCGCCCTCGATCAGTTAATCTGTGGTAAGCACGATATACGCCAGTTCATAGTGATCGCTTGTAGTTTGGTCGTGTGCCCAGCGACAGTAGCGATGTTTATTTATAAGTTAGACATGTTTTAATAAGGCAGAAAGCCTGAAATAAGAGAGTGGAGAGGGAGGAACACGGAGCGACGTCCTCCCCCTCTGAGCGCTGGCGGACGACTGAGGGAGCCGGCTCCGGATGGAGGAAGACCCTCCCAGCGAGTGAGGACGCCGCCGCCAGGCGAGGTGGAGTATGGACCCGCCCAAAACGGGGGAGTCCACTCTCACTGTATGTAGAGGACAGATAGAGGTTTGAGGCAAGCATATTGTGTGGTTATTTTTGTTTATGTGTTAAAGGGGAACATTTTATTGGAACGTCGATGGGTTGCAGGTTTGTTTTTGGGGAAGAAGTTGCTGAGAACTTCGAAGCCAGCAGATGAAGTAGCTGATGAGGCTCCATGGTAGTGGAGCAGAGGACCTCGAGCTGTGAGGAGAAGCAGCAGTGAAGAGGAGTGTCATGTGCTTCTGTAGAGGTGGAGAAGTACCACAGTTGCTCGGGGAAACTTCATGGTGTAGCAGCCAAGAGAGCTGTGGAGGAACCTAGCTGAAGGGTGAAGCACCGTAGTTGCACAAGGAAACTTCATGATAGCAGCCTGGAGGAGCTGCAGAGGTTCCTGGTAGTGAAGCCCGGAAGAACCTAAGGATATTAGGGTTGTGAACTTCCAGAGGTGGAAGGGGAAGTTCTGGTGGATTACTAGTAGGGAGTTGATAGTGTTTGGTTGTCAGTAGCGTGCAAGACGCAGTGAGAGGTGAGTGACTGTTTGCATTCTTATGTCAAGGAGTTTTTTTATACTGAAGTATCAATGAACATTTATACTGGTATATGTTATTGCATTCAAATGCTGATTTTCTATATATATATGTCATCTTGTTGATGGTGCAACAGTGTGTAGGCTTGACCAACTTGAGGAGGTTAATAGTATCAGGTGGTGAACCAGGAGATAGGATACCACTTGATAAGCTGATAATAGAGTTCTGATGGTATTGGAGTGCAACCTGATTGTGATATTATAGAGTATAGGATTCATTATTATTATATGTGTGTATGTATCGTGTATGTGCTTTGTTCAGTAAATGTGTCACAATTTGCTGGTGTTTGCCCTTGTCCTAGTGAGGCTTCCCAGGAGGTAGTAAAGAAGGAGAGAGAGAGAGGAAGAACCACGAACCACTGCTGTGGACAGGGTAGGAGGTAATACTAGTAAGTCATAGGGGGATTGAGGAGATCATATCTCATAAGGAGAGAGTGGGGAGTCACAGCGGCTCGAGTGGGTGTGTGCACGTGACAACGAGGCTAAGTGTTGGAGCCGCATCCCCTGAACGTGTGACGTTGAGCCCCTCTCCAAGAGCCAGAAGCGCCAAGGGTGATCTCCTAGTATAAGCACTCTACCGAGTTGTGGGTTGGGTTGTCCGTAGAGAAGGATCAACGACGACAACACCAACCAACCCACAGTCTATAATATCCCCCTCCCCCCTAAGCCCCCCACTCTCCCCCACCCCACCTAAGTCTTCCCCTCTCCCCCACTCCCCTAAACCCTCCCCTCTTCCTCACCCACCTCAGCCCTCCCTTTTCCCCCACGCCCCCCAAGCCCTCCACCCTTTTCTCTCCCCCCAAGCCCCCCCATCTCCCCTATCCCCCACAGCCTCTCCTCCCCCCATGCTTCCCCAACCCTCCCTCTCTTACCCACCCCCTGTACCCTCCCCCTCTTATCCACCCCCTGTACCCTCCCCCTCTTATCCACCCCCTGTACCCTCCCCCTCTTATCCACCCCCTGTACCCTCCCCCTCTCCCCCACCACCCCAAGCCCTCCCTCCTCCACCAATCCCCCCGTGCCAGGTCCCCCCAGCTCCCACTCACCCCAGATCCCAAAGGTCCCCCCCAGAAAAGAAGCAGAAGAGAGTCAGTTTCAGGGTGATGTACTCGAACATAGATGGGATCACAAGCAAGACAAGTGAACTAAGGGAAAGAGCACAAGAAGTTAACCCAGATGTAATCGGACTCACTGAAACAAAACTCTCTGGAATCATAACGAATGCCGTGTTTCCCCAGGAGTATACAGTCATAAGGAAAGAGAGGGAAGGTAGAGGAGGAGGCGGAGTGGCCCTACTCATGAGAAGGGAATGGAGTTTTAAGGAGATGGCCATCCCGGGCTGTGAGGAGTTCAGAGACTACATAGCAGGCACCATAACAATGGGAGGACCAAGAATAGTAGTAGCAGTAATATACAACCCTCCACCAAATGACAGGAGACCCAGTCAAGAGTATGAAAACAACAACAAGGCAGTTAACACTATAATTGAGAGGGCAGCCTCTGCTGCCTGTAGAAATAGATCCCACCTGCTCATCATGGGCGACTTCAATCACGGAAAGATTGACTGGGAGAACAAGGAACCGCATGGAGGCGAGGATACGTGGAGAGCCAAACTATTGGAGGTGGTGACAAGCAACTTTTTAACGCAGCATGTCGGAGAACCCACAAGGATGAGAGGCAATGACGAACCAGCGAGACTCGACCTAGTCTTCACTCTGAACGACTCCGACATAAGAGAAATCGGTTTTGAGGACCCAGTAGGAATGAGCGACCACAGTGTACTGGTGTTTGAGTACTTGATTGAAGAAGGGTTATTGAACTCGAGGAGGGACACCGAAACCAAAAGGTTAGCATACCGAAAGGGAAACTATGAGGGGATAAGAAAATTCCTAACAGATATAGCATGGGAAACAGAGCTCAGGGGAAAGACGGCCCAAGATATGATGGATTACATCACGCAGAAGTGCAAGGACGCAGCAAACAAGTTTGTCCCAGTCCAAAAGGAAAACAGAGAAATGAAGATGAGAAACCCATGGTTTAATCAAAGATGTAGGCTAGCTAAGCAGCAAAGTAAAAGGGCATGGAGAAACTATAGGAATAACAGGACACTGGAGAGCAGAGAAAGATACCAGAATGCCAGGAATGAATATGTCAGGATGAGAAGAGAGGCAGAAAGACAATACGAAAATGACATCGCAAGCAAGGCAAAGACTCAGCCTAAATTGTTGCATAGCCACATTAGGAGAAAAACAACAGTAAAGGAACAGGTTATGAGATTAAGGATAGGGGCGGAAGGATTCACTACAAATGACAAGGAAGTGTGTGAGGAATTGAATAAGAAATTCCAGGAGGTCTTCACCTTAGAACAAGGAGAAATTCCAGAGGTAAGTGAGGGAATAGCTAACCAGGAACCACTGGAAGAGTTTGAGATTACCAGTGGGGAAGTAAGGAAGTGTTTACTAGAGTTGGACGTGACGAAGGCTATAGGCCCAGATGGAATCTCCCCTTGGGTTCTAAAGGAAGGAGCAAGAGAACTGAGCCTACCACTCTCCATAGTGAATAACAAATCACTGGCAACAGGGGAACTGCCAGATATTTGGAAAGCAGCTAACGTAGTCCCGATATACAAGAAAGGGGATAGACAGGAGGCACTGAACTACAGGCCAGTGTCCCTAACCTGCATACCATGCAAGCTGATGGAGAAGATTGTGCGAAAAAAACTAGTGGAGCATCTGGAGCGAAGGAACTTAGTAACACAGCATCAACATGGGTTCAGGGATGTCAGGTCCTGCCTCACAGGGTTAATTAAATTCTACGACCAAACAACAAAAATCAGGCAAGAAAGAGAGGGGTGGGCAGACTGCATATTTTTGGATTGCCAGAAAGCCTTTGGTACAGTACCACACAAGAGGCTAGTGAAAAAACTAGAGATGCAGGCTGCGGTGAAAGGGAAGGTACTGCATTGAATAAGGGAGTACCTAAGCAACAGAAGACAACGAGTCACTGTGAAGGGTGAGGTCTCAGATTGGCGAGTCGTTACGAGTGGAGTCCTGCAGGGGTCAGTCCTTGGACCTATACGGTTTCTGATATATGTAAATGATCTCCCAGAGGGTATAGACTCGTTTCTCTCAATGTTTGCTGATGATGCAAAAATTATGAGGAGGATTGAAACGGAGGATGATAGTAAGAGGCTACAAGATGACCTAGACAGATTGAATGACAGACTTTTATGCACAACTATATTCTACCCACTTGAAGTTTCCGTACCAATATAGAAGCATCAAGAGGAAGCATGGGCCAATAGGCCCTTTGCAGTTACTTCCATTCTTCCCTCCTTACCTTGAGGTTACCTTGAGGTGCTTCCGGGGCTTAGTGTCCCTGCGGCCCGGTCGTCGACCAGGCCTCCTGGTTGCTGGACTAAACAACCAGGATGTTAGACGCGGCTGCTCGCAGCCTGACGTATGAGTCACAGCCTGGTTGATCAGGTATCCTGTAAGAGTCCTAACCTCTAAGTCCCTAAAATATCCTATCCTCTCATTTATCCAATTAATCCTCAATGTTCCGTGTTCTGTCTTGTGTTGGTCAAAAGTTTGTTCACCTCATCCAAAACTGTTACAACATATCACCTCACCCAAATGCGAGTATATAAGACAAGATGTTTAAATGTTTAGCAAAAGTAAAACTCTGTTTAGTGTTTTTAGGTTACAGTTGTGTGTGTGTAAACTAAAGGTTTTGAAAATGTAATAAATTATTACAAAACGCGTTCAAGCGTCGCATCAGACTAGAAATAAAAATGAATTTTGGAGAATTGATTTTTCAATTACCATCGACAGTGAAAAGAAACATAAGAAATATTAAGAAAATTCGTGATAGAATTATATAATCTTACTTTTTCGGTCATATTTAACAACATATATATATATATATATATATATATATATATATATATATATATATATATATATATATATATATATATATATATATATATATATATATTATTAAATATGACCGAAAAAGTAAGATTAATAATTCTAACACGAATTTTCTCAATCTTTCGTACATTACGCTTCACTGTTGGAGGTAAATCAAAAATCACTTCTCCAAAATTCATTTTTATTTCTAGTCTGACGCGACACGGGCGCGTTTCGTAAAACTTATTACATTTTCAAAGACTTCACAAATACACAACTGATTAGAACGTATCTCTGATTTTATATCTACATTTGAGTGAGGTGGGAAGGGTGATGTGGCATTAACACAAGACAGAACAGGAGGGGATATTAATAGGGTATTAAAAGTATCAACACAAGACAGAACAGAAACAATGGGTATTGAATAGAAGTGTTTGTAGAAAGCCTATTGGTCCATATTTCTTGATGCTTCTATATTGGAGCGGAGTCTTGAGGTGGGTAGAATATAGTTGTGCAATAATTGGCTGTTGATTGCTGGTGTTGACTTCTTGATGTGTAGTGCCTCGCAAACGTCAAGCCGCCTGCTATCGCTGTATCTATCGATGATTTCTGTGTTGTTTACTAGGATTTCTCTGGCGATGGTTTGGTTATGGGAAGAGATTATATGTTCCTTAATGGAGCCCTGTTGCTTATGCATCGTTAAACGCCTAGAAAGAGATGTTGTTGTCTTGCCTATATACTGGGTTTTTTGGAGCTTACAGTCCCCAAGTGGGCATTTGAAGGCATAGACGACATTAGTCTCTTTTAAAGCGTTCTGTTTTGTGTCTGGAGAGTTTCTCATGAGTAGGCTGGCCGTTTTCCTGGTTTTATAGTAAATCGTCAGTTGTATCCTCTGATTTTTGTCTGTAGGGATAACGTTTCTATTAACAATATCTTTCAGGACCCTTTCCTCCGTTTTATGAGCTGTGGAAAAGAAGTTCCTGTAAAATAGTCTAATAGGGGGTATAGGTGTTGTGTTAGTTGTCTCTTCAGAGGTTGCATGGCTTTTCACTTTCCTTCTTATGATGTCTTCGATGAAACCATTGGAGAAGCCGTTATTGACTAGGACCTGCCTTACCCTACAGAGTTCTATGAAGAACTCTGTAGGGTAAGGCAGGTCCTAGTCAATAACGGCTTCTCCAATGGTTTCATCGAAGACATCATAAGAAGGAAAGTGAAAAGCCATGTAACCTCTGAAGAGACAACTAACACAACACCTATACCCCCTATTAGACTATTTTACAGGAACTTCTTTTCCACAGCTCATAAAACGGAGGAAAGGGTCCTGAAAGATATTGTTAATAGAAACGTTATCCCTACAGACAAAAATCAGAGGATACAACTGACGATTTACTATAAAACCAGGAAAACGGCCAGCCTACTCATGAGAAACTCTCCAGACACAAAACAGAACGCTTTAAAAGAGACTAATGTCGTCTAAGCCTTCAAATGCCCACTTGGGGACTGTAAGCTCCAAAAAACCCAGTATATAGGCAAGACAACAACATCTCTTTCTAGGCGTTTAACGATGCATAAGCAACAGGGCTCCATTAAGGAACATATAATCTCTTCCCATAACCAAACCATCGCCAGAGAAATCCTAGTAAACAACACAGAAATCATCGATAGATACAGCGATAGCAGGCGGCTTGACGTTTGCGAGGCACTACACATCAAGAAGTCAACACCAGCAATCAACAGCCAATTATTGCACAACTATATTCTACCCACCTCAAGACTCCGCTCCAATATAGAAGCATCAAGAAATATGGACCAATAGGCTTTCTACAAACACTTCTATTCAATACCCATTGTTTCTGTTCTGTCTTGTGTTGATACTTTTAATACCCTATTAATATCCCCTCCTGTTCTGTCTTGTGTTAATGCCACATCACCCTTCCCACCTCACTCAAATGTAGATATAAAATCAGAGATACGTTCTAATCAGTTGTGTATTTGTGAAGTCTTTGAAAATGTAATAAGTTTTACGAAACGCGCCCGTGTCGCGTCAGACTAGAAATAAAAATGAATTTTGGAGAAGTGATTTTTGATTTACCTCCAACAGTGAAGCGTAATGTACGAAAGATTGAGAAAATTCGTGTTAGAATTATTAATCTTACTTTTTCGGTCATATTTAATAATATATGTCTACAGGAAAGACTGCTACCAAAATATACTAATATATATATATATATATATATATATATATATATATATATATATATATATATATATATATATATATATATATATATATATTAAGTCCCATCTGTTTATGTGGGACAGATGTAAATCTTTGAATTTATTTATGTTAAATAAGCATTTTAAAAGCACTACAATCACCTTCTTGGTTCAATAAATCACTGAAATATATGTTTAATAGATCTGTAAACCTGTCCATGGAGAACAGAATAACATGTATATATGCTCGTTAGTATTGTAAATGTCTTGGGATTATCTTGAGATGATTTCGGGGCTTAGCGTCCCCGCGGCCCGGTCCTCAACCAGGCCTCCTTTTTGTTACACATCCCCAGGAAGCAGCCCGTAGCAGCTGTCTAACTACTAGGTTCCTATTTACTGCTAGGTGAACAGGAGGATCAGGGCGAAAGAAACTCTGCCCGTATGTTTCCGCCCTTTCCGGGGATCGAATCCGGAACCTCGGGACTATGAATCCAAGGCGCTGTCAACTCAGCCGTCTACCTACGTTTGCGGTAGAAAATGTATAAATGATGGTTAGCACTTTAAATATCTGGCCACATCTGTAGTAGAAAAATATAAAAATAATAATAAAAAAAACTTCCCCCTCGTAACCACACTCTGCCCTGTCAACCCCCCCCCTCCCTAATGAGTGTGGGGGGGGGGGGGGGGGGTCGTGGGTCACGACCCTCTCCCACTCACGCCATTTCTTCCCTTCACAGTGAAGCAGGCAGTGAAGGGAGTGGATTAATGCAGCGACCAGCACAGTCTCCCCTATAGTGTCGCTCTGATGGGCGGACTCATCCCATATCTGCTCCAGTCATCAGCTCTTTTTTTTTTCGTTTTTTTGACGGGGAACTTTTTCTTCTTTTTTTTTAGGGGGAACGTTTTTATCTTTTCTTTTGAAGGGGGTACATTTTTCCTTTTTTTGAGGGGGTGCTTTTTTAATACATTTTTTCTGAAACTATTTTATAATGTAACTAGCTGCACCCCGGCCACGCATTGCTGTGGCTCAGCAACACTGTGGCTCAGCAACACATGTGAGTTGATGAGCCACAGAAACCTTTCCCTGTTCCCCAGGCTTCCCCACTCTTCCCCGCCCCCTCGTTCTCCCAACCATTCCCCACTCCCCCCTCCCTCGTCCTCCCCACTATTTCCCCTCCCCCATCCCCTTGTCCTCCCCACTATCCTCCACTCCACTGTCCCCTCGTCCTCAACACCATTCCCCACTCCACCGTCCCCTCGTTCTCCCCACGGTCTCTCACCCCCCATCCCCTTGTCCACCCCCACCATTTCCCACTCCACCGTCCCCTCATCCTCCCTACCATTCCCCCTCCCCTGTCCCCTCTTCTTCCCCCACAATTCCCCACTCCCCTGTCCCTTGTCCTTCCCACCATCCCCCATGTGGGGGGATGGTTCACCAGCTCACTTACAATAGTGCTCTTATGCCTGTGGGAGCCAGTACACTTGTTAAGTGCGCTTGTTAAGTGGGCGGACTTAAGTTTGGTAACCAGCAACCGAAACATCTAGTGTTTGGGCTCACGTGAGAGACCCAGTCACCAGCAGTCCATAAATGTTACCCTGGCCGGGGTGGCATGTCTGTGGACAGTGCTAGAGCTGATAGCATCATCTCATTGTATAGCTTGGAGCTAGACAACTTTGTGCGGGAACAGCTAGGCCCAGGCGTGGGTGAGCTGTGGGCCGCCCGCGCTCGCTGGCCACTTGAGTCGTTGTCATGGAAATAGCCGCCATCTTAGTAAACATCTTGAGCCGCCATGTTGGTCGGCCATCTTGGAGCTGCCCTAGGGGCTATGCTACACCGTCGCTGATTGGATGAGAGGGGTAGGCCGCTGTATGCCTTTCTCTCATTGGTTATTTCGAGAAGGACGCGGGAGTCGTCGGTGTAAGCATCATTCTGAACCCAGCTGCCACCTTGTCAAGACGCTCTCTGTACTCAATTCGGCCAAATTGAAGTATAGGGCGCCGTGGTGGCTGGACTACTCAACTGCTGATGCTTCCTGCTTCACCAACGACAGCGGTCGTCACAGAATCCGGCCGAAGTCGTCGCTTGGAGGGGTTTAAGACATTGTGTACAGAGGGTAGAGGTACAGTGATCTGGGATCGTGGGGAATGTGCATGCGAGCAGTAACAGACTCGTAGATCCCATACCAGTGTTGATTAGACTTGCTAGTGCTCTGTAGCAGTCGATGGGAACGGGGAAATTCGTGTCAGTGTTAAGGCAAATTTCCCATGTTTGTGTGAGACGCTATCGTTGAGCGCGTCACCTGGGTACGAACGGGGTTCGAGTGTGCGCCAATTTTTCGAATAAATACCACGTAAGGTATTACCGCCGCCTACGCCACCCTGAACGAGCCAGCCACCTATAGCGGGGTGCCTGATGTATGAGAATGGTGTGTAGCCGGCAGTGTGAATGAGTAAGTACCTATGTGTGTATTTCTGGTGATTAGTAGTCTCTAAAGCTTGAATTCGAGGTCAAGTGTTCCGTCACATTGTCACGCAGCACCTGTTCAGGTGGAGTGGAGTGTGGGCGAGGAGATTAATCACCTTTGTTTCATCTTGTCAGTCCAGAGGGACTTAAGTCTGGTGTACACAGACGTACGGTGTGTGTGTGTGTGTGTGGGTACACACGGGAACAGAGTATACATAGATTAGCCAATGACTGAGAGGATGTCCATGTAATAATTATAGTATTCCATTGTGGTTTAATCATTTTTGATCGTCCGTGGGACGGAGTGATATCATTTCCATGTGTGGTCTTGCAGGTGTGGAATTCCAACACTGAGCGCTCAGGTATGTGTAACGCTGGTGATGCCTGGCAATGATTATTGTGGAGTGTACCACAGTGTGGTCTTAATTTCTTGTATTGTTCCCAGGGCCGTGACAAGTGTGATTTATATTTATATATATATGTTTTAACGTAATTTTGGTAGAATTTGGTGAGTGACGAGGCTGTCTGGAGAGACCGTCATCGCTCTATCGAGTAATGTAACTCTCGAGAGTGTTTATCGGCATGCGTGATCGATAAATCACTCACCCATGTGATTTAAGGAGTGTGAGATTCTCCTTAGTGTTCCCAATAACGTTTGATAGCTGTAGGCTACATGTGTCAGCAGTAATTATATATATATATATATTGTGACGGTGTTTCCCCCCCTTTATAATTCTCCCACGCCTGCAGTAAGAGTCATGTCTACTTTTCCCAAGCGTTCTCTACGTTGCAGGCTACGATTTGATATATGGGAGAGAGTGAAGTGTTCTTGGAGAGCCGAGAAATTTGTGAAATAGTAATATTTCGGCCTGTGGTTTCGGCCCTTTAGGGAGCCAAGATGGCGCTGGCTTCCCTGATCTCCCGCCAAAACCGTGTGACGTCAGTGGCACCGGATTGGTCACCGACAGCAATGTGGCACCGGATTGGTCACCGACAGCAATGTGGCACCGGGAGCCAATGAAAACTTTCCGTGGCGAAAGTGACGTCACGAAGGAAGGGGGGTCCAGGCCGCGCGCCACTCTGGCGCCAGCAGTCAGACACGACACGTCATAGAGGTCGGACGTGCGACGGTTGGTCCTGTCAGTTGGACAGTTGTTCCCGCTCCCGTGGATTTACGCGTCACCTGAAGTCCGCCAGTACTCTGAGAAGTCTTCCCTAGTTCATGTGTTGAACCAGAAGAGGGAATTGACGGTTATTTGAGCAACAAGTGCTCCAGTCAGGTGCTGTGCAAGAAGCAGTGAAGCCGTGCAGTGACGTATGAGACGTCTGTGGCAATTCACCAGTTCGTGACAGCGTAGTGGCAGACAGAGCCACTGGGTAGCTGAGGAAGAGAGGACTATTTGGGGAAACCGGACGACTGTAGCTGAGACGTAGGCGACAGCCGTTGCTGGGAGAAGACGACGGCCAGGAGACCGACTCCAACCTTCAAGAAGTTAAGAAGGAGGACGGACCTGCAGTGAGGAGGCACGGAGATGACGCGCTAAACGGTGGGATGACAAGAGGCTCTGGTAGGACACAACGACGTGTAGTGTGGGGGCGTTCCCGACACGAGGACCAGGAGCTACATCTCGACTCTCATCGGAGGATAGGGTGAAGTAGGTGTTTCTAGTTCCCTCCCCATTCCCCTTTAGTTAGCTATATTATTCGGCTATATTATCTAGCCTGAGGATTTTATATGTCATGAGCAAGTCTCACCCATGTCACGGCAAAGCACCAGTGTGCTAGACAGTACTATCAAGAGTACTTGTAATATTCATGTTGATTATTGGTGTGTACAGGCACCAGGAACCAGTGATAAATTTACTGTGTTGTGTATATCTTTCTATAGATTTTGATATGAACATATAGTGGTGAATTATATATAATATTATGCCAGTATTTGGAGGTTAGGATAGGTGCTCAGAAACTATTTATTTTCCATGTATTGATGATTGATTTACATACCATATATATGTCTATGTTCATTCAGTGAATAATCATTTGTGAGTATAGTGAATTATTGCGTTATCGCCCACGAGAGAAAGTATTGAAAACTCCAGTGTTAATAGTTCTTAATATATTGCTGAGTGAAGAACAATGTAAAGCCATTACAGTGAATCATTATAGCATTGATTGTAGAAAAGACTGTTTGAGCCTGAGTACAGTGTAACTGAGTAATACGGTTTATTTGTGCCAATATCGAGTGTGCGAGTTTCTAGTAATATTGGAGAATTTAATGAAACAGCGCGCGTGAATCTAGAAAACAAGCAAAGTTCGCTCGGAGAGGCCATTGCGATCAGCTGTTCTTGACACTTGATGAGGAAGGGAGATGTTGCCATCTTATGATCACATAATATCCGTGGGAATTACCGGCCGCGTCAGGATCAGTTGATTTATGGATTATTGTTTGGCCTTTATGACATCTTTCATACATTTTAGGTAAAATACAAAACTATCTTTGTGTTTATATCATCCCCTCCATTGATCTTGTGGCTATATTATACTGGTAAACATAGAGTGATAACAATAAGTACCTGCCTGATTCCTGATCTTTGAGTGTGACCTTGCCAAGGCTACCACTGAATACACCAGTCCACTGATGGTGTTACTGGCCACCTAAAACACCAGTTGGCGATCTTGTGGATAACCGTAGAGCCCTATTGTTGGGGAGGGCACACGACAGTCGATGTGAACGAGTCGTGTTCTCACTCTTTCTTAATAAGAGGCCGTTAAGATTGACTAGGAGACTCTCCTGGCGTGCAGTGGCGCCGTGAGGATCGAGTGAAGACCCGCAGGGCTACGGTGAGTTACCTTGAGCATAACTATTGCTCACCCCAGACTAGAGAGAAGAGAGGTGAAACCCCAACAATATATATATATATATATATATATATATATTGTGACGGTAACGCGTTGGTGTTCGGCTGTTTGAGGCTAGGGGTATGGCCTCGTCACATAGTTATAAAAAAAAATAGAAAAACTGGAACTTCGTCTGTGGTAAGGTAAGGAGAAGACACACAAAACACAAGTAAACTTTAACAATGAAATTTTAATTACGTTAAATAAATCAAAACATGAAAATAATGCACAAACAAATATGTATAATAAAATCAATGAATCAAAATAATAAGAATACTTAAATGACACAATGAAAGTTACGTTAAGGCAAAATAATAAGAAGTGCAACACAAAAGTTAAGTGGGAGGTGCTGGAATATTGGCTTAAAGCCACCACCTCTCTCAGTACACTCTAGAGTCTAGCTGGGAGGAGTGCTGGCTACGAAAGCACGGAACATTCTGAGGACTGATGTTGGGGCGACCCCAGACATCAGGTAGTATTGGGGGCGAGTGCAGGTGCAGCCAGACCGGCGACCAATCAGCGGAGCCGTAGCGATCAACGGGTAGTTTGGTGGTTGGAGTTCGAACAGGTGGCTGGTTGCATACGTTTCTGCTCACCCTGGCAAGCCTTGCTGGTGCTGGTGTTGTTGTCGTTGTTGGACATTTCTTCCATAGTCTTTTTATATAATTGTGAAGACGTAATTTTGGAGGGAAGAGCAGGCTCAATCTCTTGAAGGAGATTATCGTCACAACTCTCCCCCGAAGCCTGCGGTTCTGGAAGAAGTACGTCGTTATGTGGTGGAGTAATGGATAGAGTTGCTTCTACTTCATAAACTCTGGAGAGATCATGGGCTAAGATGTTGTCAGACTCTTGGTATAGCGTGTCTCCAGGTTGAATTTCTGCAGGTAGCAAGCCCATAGTAGAAGACGTTGAGATGAGAAGTGGGCGTGCTGCAGGAGGTGTAGGGTGGTGTGGTCCGTATTGATGGTGGACCGAGCACTTTTCAGGTGTGGAGTGAAGTGCTGAAGCTTCAGGATGAGGAAGAGTAGCTCCTTGCCAATTGTTCCGTCGTTCCTTGTAGCAGTAGTCGCTGACAGGTGAATTCTTCTCGCCTCGTTGCTGCATCACGACACCACCCACGTCGGTACCATTGGCGTCGACATGGAGGATGAAGGGCTTATCTGACGAGGTGAGAGTGGAATTAGAAGAGGGCATAGGAGCACGATTATTATCCTGAAAGCATTTGGGAAGATCATTAAGGATTTTGGAATTAGAAAGCGCCGACTCCTTGTCAGTGCTTTCGGGAGAAGAAGCCGGGATGGTCTCACTGTGGAGGTAGGGTTCTGTGAAGGTAGAACAATTAATCAAGACAGTGGGAGGAGTACCATTATATTGCTTCAGGAGGTTGACGTGGCACAGCTGGGTCTTCCGCCGCCTATCTGGAGTCTCTATCACATAATTATTATTATTCCTGCACTCTTTGACGCAGTAGGGTCCTGAAAATCTGTTTTGTAAAGGTGAACCTGGGATAGGGAAATAAGCAAGGACGAAGTCTCCCGGCTTGAATTTTCTTACTTTGCTGGTCTGGTCGTAATGAGTCTTCATTCTCACCTGGGCTTTCAATAGATTATCATGGGCAAAGCGGTGGACTCTCTCTAGAATGTGCTGAAGGTTTTGAAGAAACTGGGGCACATTCTGATGCTCACTGAAGGTGGCATCTCTGAGAGAGTCTTTGAAAGCCTTAAGGGGAGTACGGCACTTACGGCCGTAGAGCATCTCATAAGGAGATACTCCTAGGGACTCATTGGGGAGACTTCTGAAAATACACATTATTAGGTCAATCTGCTTATCCCAATCCTTTGAGGTTTCACTACAAAACTTTTTCAAGAGTGCTTTGATGGTCTGATGACTACGTTCAAGAGAACCCTGTGAAGCAGGATGATAGGGGCTGGACAATACCTGTTTGATGTTGAACTCCTCCAGTGTCCTTTTGAAGAGATCACTGGTGAAGTTGGTGCCACAGTCACTTTGAATCTCCCTGGGAAATCCGTATTGAGTGAAGATCTTCAATAGATGTTTGATAACCGTAGCAGCCGTGATGTTCTTCACTGGAACTGCTATGGGAAATCTGGTGGTAGGACACAGGATGGTTAGGATGTAGGCGTTACCTGAACTGGTCCGAGGTAAAGGACCAACACAGTCTATTATGAGTCTGTGGAAAGGTTCCGCAGGCACCTGTATGGGAATCAGTGGTGCTCTGGGAATGGAGACGTTCGGTTTGCCTGCCATCTGACATGTATGACACTGTTTTACGTACTGTTTGACGTTGTTTACCATACCTGGCCAGTAGTAGTCTTGACGAATCCCATGGTAAGTCTTGTTGAAGCCGTAGTGGGAGAATGCTCCGTGGGCCAGGTGTAGAATAGTGGGCCGCAGGCTGGTGGGAATCACAAGTTGTTCGGTGTTGGCCCAATCGTCCTCCTCCTTCAGTTTACTGGGTCTATATCTGCGGTAGAGCAAGTCGTTCTCTAGGAAGAACCCAGGAATACTGTCGGGTTGAGTCTCAGCCTGGAAAAACAATGGTGTTAAAGTAAGATCTTCCCTCTGCAACTTACGGAACTCCAACTTGGTCAGATGCGGGGGTAGTTTCTGAGGGTCTTGAGGGACAGCGGTAGCAGTAGAGTCAGCTGGCTGTGGACGTGCGGCTTGTGCACGGGTGGTCACGAGAACCGGAGGAGAAACATCATCACTCTCTTGAACCTCTGCTGGAACATACTCAAGAATAGGGTTACTTGGCACAGAGTTACACACCTGGGGTTTGTCCATGACGATCAGGTTGGTCGGTTGCAGGTCTTCTGCCAAGTCGTTGCCTAGGAGAAGTTGCACTCCAGGCATGGGAAAAGGCTTTTCCCTGACGGCGACTTGGACTTCCCCGTTCACGTAGGGACAATTCAGGTGGACTCTGGCGAGAGGGTATGGAGTGGTAGCAGTGAGGTCAGTGATGAAGACTGTTTCCCCGGTGTAGACTATGTTGGGCACAGCCGACTTCAAGATGATCGATTGTAGAGCCGCTGTGTCCCTCAAGATCTTCAATTTGAAACGTCCCTCCGGATTTGAACCGTTGGCAGAGACAGTTCCAGTATACAGGTGGTTACTGAAAAGAGAAAGATCATTAACATCAACACCAACATTCATCACAGGCTTACCGGACTTAGGAGGAGTTGGTTTGGGTCGTTGTTGGTCAGTGGTTCCCTTGTATTGAGACTTACCACACTTGTCTATGGTATGTCCATAGAGTCTACAATATTTGCAGTACAGTTGTGAACCAGCTTGATCGGGGCTCACCTTCTCGTAACTGTACCACGACTTCTTACTGGAGGATGGTTCAGGTGTCAGCCGGTGGATGAGGCTGTAAGTGTCAGCCGACTTAGCACACTTCAGGTAGTCGGTTTCTTCTTTATCTGCTAAGTAGAGGCGGACAGGAGGCGGCACACGTCTCAAGAATTCTTCAACAAGCATCAGGTTGACGAGTTCTGTAAAAGTAGAGACATGTGCTGCTTCCAGCCATTTCATGAAATACCTCCGTTTCGTGTTAGCAAACTCGAGGAAGGTAGTGGTACTTGCCTTCAGGTGGTCACGGAATTTCCTTCTATAACTTTCAGTAGAGAGGAGGTAGGCGTCCAACACTGCTTGTTTCAGAGTGTAGTAGTCATTCTCAGACGCCAAAGTACTGAGTGTGACTGCAGCTCTACCTGTAAGATGGACTCTGAGAAGTGTGGCCCATTGGTCGACAGGCCAACTGAGTTGATTAGCAAGGGTTTCAAAGGTGGTAAAGAACACATCAACTTCTGCTTCTACAAAGGATGGCATTAACTTACTTGCATGTGATATATTAAAACTGACGGGAAGATTGGCAGTAGCTTGCTGGCGTTGAGCGAGGTGTGAAGTTTCCAACGTGTATTCCCGTTGACGACACTCAAGAGCCAGAGTCGCTTGTTGCTTGTCATGTTCGCGTTGTATTTCCAACTCGCGTTGTTTGGTTTCAAGCTGTAAGCGTTCACGTTCACGGAGCATTGCAAACTCACGTTCCTTGAGGGCGATCTCTTCCCTTCGTATGTCAGCTGCTTCCCTTTGCTGTTCGCGGGCTTCCCTTTGCTGCTCACGTTCAATCTTGGCCAGCTCTAGTTTGAGTTTCAGCGTTGCCAAATCAGTTTTATCTGCAATATAGTAAGTTTCGTGAGTTTCAGAGTCTATCTTACCTTGCTCTAAATAGTAATCCAGCAACAGGTTGTGTAGGTCATTTTTGTTGGCTTGGTAGGGAACTTCTAGTTGATACTCATGTGCAAGAGTTTGTAATTCAGTCCTCTTGGCACGACTTAAAGTCCCTATTTCATCTGCTGGATTTGCACGGAAAGTTTGGAGACGAAACATGGTGAAATTAGCAAATAAAGGTACACGAATGTTCAATAATGAAATGTCAGAAACAGGACAACGTGGCAACTGGTACCTATCCTGTGTGATCTTTAACAATTAACGTTAAGTGAAAGATATTAAACGATTAAATTAAATCAAGGGCGCAGGAAATCTTGTACCCGGTACTCATGTAAGAGAATAAGGGCAAGAAAATCCTACTAACAAATGAAACAGAGTTTCGAAAACAAATGAAACAGTTAAATGCTTCAAAAGTAAAATTGGTAGTCCAAGGATGTAGGCATACCTTGCCAAGTCTCTATAGGACATAAAGCAAGTTTTTCCCACTGAATTTAATATGATACTTACAGAATTAGCGAACTTTTGTGCTCTGAAAAAATAAGCTAATTCCCTACCGTTGTATGTATCATCATCTCTGACTGACGTGTAGGGGTGCGAGGTGTCAACTGGTGACGAGAACTGCTGCTGAGGTCCCAATTCAGCAACTAAAGTTCGAGCTAGAGGAACTATGGCCCTCTTTGTCCTCCTACAGTCAGATTGCAGAAGATTGGGTACTCTTGACCCGGGGCAGACCACAGTACCAGGGTACCAATATGATAATCTGTCAGAATGAGAAATATTCAAGGGACATAGATGGTAAATACGAGTAATAACAAGGAGGGAGAGATGACCAATTAAGAGTATGACTGAGGCCTACAGTCACCACGTAATCCAAAGTTGTCTCACCTTCACTATATGTTACTCTCGTAATGCACAATACACCGCACCTTATAAAAAATGAAATTGAATGAAAAATAGTAAAGCTACGTTAACAAAGTTAAATACGCTTACCATAAATTACCACTTGGCACCAGTACCTGAGTGAAGCTCCTAGGACAGGCCCCCATATAACTTGTGACGGTAACGCGTTGGTGTTCGGCTGTTTAAGGCTAGGGGTATGGCCTCGTCACATAGTTATAAAAAAAAATAGAAAAACTGGAACTTCGTCTGTGGTAAGGTAAGGAGAAGACACACAAAACACAAGTAAACTTTAACAATGAAATTTTAATTACGTTAAATAAATCAAAACATGAAAATAATGCACAAACAAATATGTATAATAAAATCAATGAATCAAAATAATAAGAATACTTAAATGACACAATGAAAGTTACGTTAAGGCAAAATAATAAGAAGTGCAACACAAAAGTTAAGTGGGAGGTGCTGGAATATTGGCTTAAAGCCACCACCTCTCTCAGTACACTCTAGAGTCTAGCTGGGAGGAGTGCTGGCTACGAAAGCACGGAACATTCTGAGGACTGATGTTGGGGCGACCCCAGACATCAGGTAGTATTGGGGGCGAGTGCAGGTGCAGCCAGACCGGCGACCAATCAGCGGAGCCGTAGCGATCAACGGGTAGTTTGGTGGTTGGAGTTCGAACAGGTGGCTGGTTGCATACGTTTCTGCTCACCCTGGCAAGCCTTGCTGGTGCTGGTGTTGTTGTCGTTGTTGGACATTTCTTCCATAGTCTTTTTATATAATTGTGAAGACGTAATTTTGGAGGGAAGAGCAGGCTCAATCTCTTGAAGGAGATTATCGTCACAATATATATATATATATATATATATATATATATATATATATATATATATATATTGTGACGATAATCTCCTTCAAGAGATTGAGCCTGCTCTTCCCTCCAAAAATACGTCGATACATCTATATAAAACTACTATGGAAGAAAAATCCAACAACGACAACACCAGCAAGGTTTGCCAGAGCGCAAAACGTATGCAGCCAGGAACACCTGCTCCACCTCAAACTGCCAAACTACCTGTCTTGTCGCCGGCTCATCGCTGATTGGCTACGGGTCTAGCTGCAACTGCACTCCACCCACCATACTACTTGATGTCTGGGGCCGCCACGACCTCAGTCTTCAGAATATCCCGTGCTTTCGACAAGTTAACACGTCTCTTTGGTAGACTAAAGCCCCAGGCTTACGTGTACTAAGAGAAGTGATAGCTTGAAGCCAATATTCCGGCACCTATTTCCATTGTTTGCCATACTCTTGTTATTTGTTCATTTGTCTTAACGTAACTTTTCATTTTACCATTTAATTATTCTTATTATTTTGATTGCTTTTATTATACGAATTTGTGTGTCCATTTTATTTATGTTTTGCTTTCTTTAACGTAATTAAAATTTCATTGTTAAAATTTACTTGTGTTTTGTGTGTCTTCTCCTTACCTTACCACAGACGAAGTTCCAGAATTTTCTATTTTTTTTCTATATGTGACGAGGCCATACCCCTAGCTTTTGAACAGCCGAACACCAATGCGTTACCGTCACATATTATATGGGGGCCTGTCCGGGAGCTTCACTCAGGTACTGGTGCCAAGTGGTAATTAATGGTAAGCGTATTTAACTTTGTTAACGTAGCTTTTACTATTTTTCATATTCAATTTCATTTTTTATATGGTGCGGTGTATTGTGCATTACGAGAGTAACATATGGTGAAGGTGAGACAACTTTGGATTACGTGGTGACTGTAGGCCTCAGTCATACTCTTAATTGGTCATCTCTCCCTCCGTGTTATTACTCGTGTTTACCATCTTTTTCCCTTGGATATTTCTCATTTTTGACAGATCATCAAATTGGTACCCTGGTACTGTGGTCTGCCCCGGGTCAAGTGCACCCAATCTTCTGCAATCTGACTGTAGGAGGACAAAGAGGGCCATAGTTCCTCTAGCTCGAACTTTAGTTGCTGAATTGGGACCTCAGCAGCAGTTCTCGTCACCAGTTGACACCTCGCACCCCTACACGTCAGTCAGAGATGATGATACATACAACGGTAGGGAATTAGCTTACTTTTTCAGAGCACAAAAGTTCGCTAATTCTGTAAGTATCATATTAACTTCAGTAGGAAAAACTTGCTTTATGTCCTATAGAGACTTGGCAAGGTATGCCTACATCCTTGGACTACCAATTTTACTTTTGAGGCAATTAACTGTTTCATTTGTTTTCGAAACTCTGTTTCATTTGTTAGTAGGATTTTCTTGCCCTTATCCTCTTACATGAGTACCGGGTACAAGATTTCCTGCGCCCTTGATTTAAATTAATCATTTAACACCTTGTACTTAACTTTAATTGTTAAAGATCCCACAGGATAGGTACCAGTTGCCACGTTGTCCTGTTTCTGACATTCACTATAACTGAATATTCGTTGTACCTTTATTTGCTAATTTCACCATGTTTCGTCTCCAAGCTTTCCGTGCAGATCCAGCAGGTGCAATAGGGACTTTAAGTCATGCCAAGAAGACTGAATTACAAACTCTTGCACATGAGTATCAGCTAACAGTTCCCTACCAAGCCAACAAGAGTGAAATATGCAATCTGTTGCTGGATCATTTCTTAGAGCAAGGTAAGATAGACTCTGAAACTCATGAAACTTACTATATTGCAGATAAAACTGATTTGGCGACGATGAAACTCAAACTAGAGCTGGCCAAGATTGAACGTGAGCAGCAAAGGGAAGCCCTCGAACAGCAAGAACGAGCTGCTGCCATACGAAGGGAAGAACACGAACGTGAGGCTGCTTTGAGGAGAGAAGAACACGAACGCGAAGCTACCTTGAGGAGAGAAGAACACGAACGTGAAATCGCCCTCAAGGAACGTGAGTTTGCAATACTCCGTGAACGTGAACGAGTACAGCTTGAAACCAAACAACGCGAGTTGGAAATGCAACGCGAACATGACAAGCAACAAGCGACTCTGGCTCTAGAGTGTCGTCAACGCGAAATCGCCTTGAAAACTTCACACCTCGCTCAACGCCAGCAAGCTACTGCCAATCTTCCCATCAGTTTTAATATATCACATGCAAGTAAGTTAATGCCATCCTTTGTAGAAGCAGAAGTTGATGTGTTTTTCACCACCTTTGAAACCCTTGCTAATCAACTCAGTTGGCCTGTCGACCAATGGGCCACACTTCTCAGAGTCCATCTTACAGGTAGAGCTGCAGTCACACTCAGTACTTTGGCGTCTGAGAATGACTACCACACTCTGAAACAAGCAGTGTTGGACGCCTACCTCCTTTCCACAGAAAGTTATAGAAGGAAATTCCGTGACCACCTGAAGGCAAGTACCACTACCTTCCTTGAGTTTGCTAACACAAAACGGAGATATTTCATGAAATGGCTGGAAGCAGCACATGTCTCTACTTTTACAGAACTCGTCAACCTGATGCTAGTTGAAGAATTCTTGAGGCGTGTGCCGCCTCCTGTCCGTCTCTACTTAGCAGATAAAGAAGAAACCGACTACCTGAAGTGTGCTAAGTTGGCTGACACTTACAGCCTCATCCACCGGCTGACACCCGAACCATCCTCCAGTAAGAAGTCGTGGTACAGTTACGAGAAAGTGAACACCGATCAAGCTGGCTCGCAATTGTACTGCAAGTATTGTAGACTCTATGGACATACCATAGACAAGTGTGGTAAGTCTCAATACAAGGGAACCACTGACCCACAAAAACCCAAACCAACTCCTCCTAAGTCCGGTAAGCCTGTGATGAATGTTGGTGTTAATGTTAATGATCTTTCTCTTTTCAGTAACCACCTGTATACTGGAACTGTCTCTGCCAACGGTTCAAATCCGGAGGGACATTTCAAATTGAAGATCTTGAGGGACACAGCGGCTCTTCAATCGATCATCTTGAAGTCGGCTATGCCCAACATCGCCTACACCGGAGAAACTGTCTTCATCACTGACCTCACTGCTACCACTCCATACCCTCTCGCCAGAGTCCACCTGGATTGTCCCTACGTGAACGGAGAAGTCCAAGTCGCCGTCAGGGAAAAGCCTTTTCCCATGCCTGGAGTGCAACTTCTCCTAGGCAACGACTTGGCAGAAGACCTGCAACCGACCAACCTGATCGTCATGGACAAACCCCAGGTGTGTAACTCTGTGCCAAGTAACCCTATTCTAGCGTATGTTCCAGCAGAGGTTCAAGAGAGTGATGAAGTTTCTCCTCCGGTTCTCGTGACCACCCGTGCACAAGCCGCACGTCCACAGCCAGCTGACTCTACTGCTACCGCTGTCCCTCAAGACCCTCAGAAACTACCCCCGCATCTGACCAAGTTGGAGTTCCGTAAGTTGCAGAGGGAAGATCTTACTTTAACACCATTGTTTTTCCAGGCTGAGACTCAACCCGACAGTATTCCTGGGTTCTTCCTAGAGAACGACTTGCTCTACCGCAGATATAGACCCAGTAAACTGAAGGAGGAGGACGATTGGGCCAACATCGAACAACTTGTGATTCCTACCAGCCTGCGGCCCACTATTCTACACCTGGCCCACGGAGCACTCTCCCACTACGGCTTCAACAAGACTTACCATGGAATTCGTCAAGACTACTACTGGCCAGGTATGGTAAATAGCGTCAAACAGTACGTAAAACAGTGTCATACATGTCAGATGGCAGGCAAACCGAACATCTCCATTCCCAGAGCGCCACTGATTCCCATACAGCTGCCTGCGGAACCTTTCCACAGACTCATAATAGACTGTGTTGGTCCTTTACCTCGGACCAGTTCAGGTAACGCCTACATCCTAACCATCCTGTGTCCTACCACCAGATTTCCCATAGCAGTTCCAGTGAAGAACATCACGGCTGCTACGGTTGTAAAACATCTATTGAAGATCTTCACTCAATACGGATTTCCCAGGGAGATTCAGAGCGACTGTGGTACCAACTTCACCAGTGATCTCTTCAAAAGGACACTGGAGGAGTTCAACATCAAACAGGTATTGTCCAGCCCCTATCATCCTGCTTCACAGGGTTCTCTTGAACGTAGTCATCAGACTATCAAAGCACTCTTGACAAAGTTTTGTAGTGAAACCTCTAAGGATTGGGATAAGCAAATCGACCTTATAATGTGTATTTACAGAAGTCTTCCCAATGAGTCCCTAGGAGTATCTCCTTATGAGATGCTCTACGGCCGTAAGTGCCGTACTCCCCTTAAGGCTTTCAAAGACTCTCTCCGAGATGCCACCTTCAGTGAGCATCAGAATGTGCCCCAGTTTCTTCAAAACCTTCAACACATTCTAGAGAGAGTCCACCGTTTTGCCCATGATAATCTATTGAAAGCCCAGGAGAGGATGAAGACTCATTACGACCAGACCAGCAAAGTAAGAAAATTTAAGCCAGGAGACTTCATTCTAGCATACTTCCCTATCCCAGGTTCACCTTTACAAAACAGGTTTTCAGGACCCTACCGCGTCAAAGAGTGCAGAAATAACAACAACTACGTCATAGAGACTCCAGATAGGCGGCGGAAGACCCAGCTGTGCCACATCAACCTCCTGAAGCAATATAATGGTACTCCTCCCACTGTCCTAATTAATTATTCTACCTTCACAGAACCCTACATCCACAGTGAGACCTTCCCAGCTTCTCCTCCCGAAAGCACTGACAAGGAGTCAGCGCTTTCTAATTCCGAAATCCTTAATGATCTTCCCAAATACTTTCAGGATAATCATAGTGCACCTCTTGTCAAGATCTTCAGAGAACATCAGGAGTTGTTCCGAGATGACCCCCAAGAGTGTAATGTTACCCAGCACGACATCCAACTGCTCCCCGACACCCGGCCGATTCGTCAACCCTTCTACCGAATCAGCCCGAGCAAGAAGGAAGTCATGCGTGCTGAGGTGCAGTACCTCTTGGATCATGGACTGGCTACACCTTGTGAGTCCCCCTGGGCCTCACCTTGTATCTTGGTGCCCAAACCCCAAGGTAAGGTGCGGTTATGTACTGACTATCGAAAACTTAACAACGTGACTGTCAAGGATGCTTACCCCTTGCCTAGGATAGATGACATCCTTGACGCCATTGGTAGTGCCCAGTACTTGTCCCAAGTGGACTTGCTTAAGGGGTACTATCAAGTGTGTCTAACGGAGCGAGCTAAAGAGATATCTGCCTTCATCACTCCTTTTGGACTTTTCAGATATGAACGCCTTCCTTTCGGACTATGTAATGCCCCGGCCACCTTTCAGAGAGCTGTCAACCGTGTCATCCAGGGCTTGGATAACACATACGCCTACCTGGACGATATCGTCGTAGCATCCAACACCTGGAGTGAACATCTGCTCCAGCTGCGACGTCTGTTCTCCAAGCTCCTGACAGCCGGCCTCACCATCAACCTGGGCAAGTCCACCTTCGCGAAAGGTAAAGTGCGTTATCTGGGTCATGTTATTGGGAGTGGCAGCCTAGCTCCGTTAGACTCTCACACTCAATCCATCCAACAGTATCCACAGCCTACCACCAGGAAGCAGCTCCTGCGCTTCCTTGGTCTTGCCTCCTATTACCGTAGGTTTGTGAGGAATTTCAGTACAGTCGCCACACCTCTAATTCTATTAACCAGTCCCAAGCAACGGTATAATTGGACCATGCAGCAAACCGTTGCTTTCGAACAACTCAAATTCCTCCTCTGTTCTAATCCCATTCTCGCCTCACCAGATATCACCAAGCCTTTCGTCCTTCATGTCGACGCCAGTGGTACCGGCGTTGGTGGTGTCCTGATGCAACAACGAGGCGAGGAGGTTCTACCTGTCAGCTACTACAGCTACAAATTGAAACCACACCAGAGGAACTACAGCACTATTGAAAAGGAGCTACTATCCATCGTCCTGAACCTCCAACACTTCGCTCCGTACCTACAAGGCGCCAGGTCTACAACCATCTTCTCAGACCACAACCCCCTCCGCTTCCTACATCAAGCCCAATTCACCAACCAGCGTCTTCTACGATGGGCTTTGTATTTACAAGATTTCAACCTGGAGATCCGCTATATCAAGGGTTCTGACAACACCATAGCCGATGCCTTCTCCAGAGTTTATGAAGTAGAAGCGACTCCATCTATTACTCCACCACATAACGACGTACTTCTTCCAGAACCGCAGGCTTCGGGGGAGAGTTGTGACGATAATCTCCTTCAAGAGATTGAGCCTGCTCTTCCCTCCAAAAATACGTCGATACATCTATATAAAACTACTATGGAAGAAAAATCCAACAACGACAACACCAGCAAGGTTTGCCAGAACGCAAAACGTATGCAGCCAGGAACACCTGCTCCACCTCAAACCGCCAAACTACCTGTCTTGTCGCCGGCTCATCGCTGATTGGCTACGGGTCTAGCTGCAACTGCACTCCACCCACCATACTACTTGATGTCTGGGGCCGCCACGACCTCAGTATTCAGAATATCCCGTGCTTTCGACAAGTTAACACGTCTCTTTGGTAGACTAAAGCCCCAGGCTTACGTGTACTAAGAGAAGTGATAGCTTGAAGCCAATATTCCGGCACCTATTTCCATTGTTTGCCATACTCTTGTTATTTGTTCATTTGTCTTAACGTAACTTTTCATTTTACCATTTAATTATTCTTATTATTTTGATTGCTTTTATTATATGAATTTGTGTGTCCATTTTATTAATGTTTTGCTTTCTTTAACGTAATTAAAATTTCATTGTTAAAATTTACTTGTGTTTTGTGTGTCTTCTCCTTACCTTACCACAGACGAAGTTCCAGAATTTTCTATTTTTTTTTCTATATGTGACGAGGCCATACCCCTAGCTTTTGAACAGCCGAACACCAACGCGTTACCGTCACAATATATATATATATATATATATATATATATATATATATATATATATATATATATATATATATATATATATGTCGTACCTAGTAGCCAGAACGCACTTCTCAGCCTACTATGCAAGGCCTGATTTGCCTAATAAGCCAAGTTTTCCTGAATTATTAATATATTTTCGAAATTTTCTTTCTTATGAAATGATAAAGCTACCCATTTCATAATGTATGAGGTAAATGTTTTTTAATTTTAGTTAAAATTAACGTAGATATATGACCGAACCTAACCAACCCTACCTAACCTAACCTAACCTATCTTTATAGGTTAGGTTAGGTTAGGTAGCCGAAAAAGTTAGGTTAGGTTAGGTTAGGTAGGTTAGGTAGTCGAAAAATAAATAATTAATGAAAACTTGGCTTATTAGGCAAATCGGGCCTTGCATACCAGGCTGAGAAGTACATTCTGGCTATTAGGTACGACATATATATATATATATATATATATATATATATATATATATATATATATATATATATATATGTCGTACCTAGTAGCCAGAATTCACTTCTCAGCCTACTATTCAAGGCCCGATTTGCCTAATAAGCCAAGTTTTCCTGAATTAATATATTTACTATATTTTTTTTCTTATGAAATGATAAAGCTACCCTTTTCACTATGTATGAGGTCAATTTTTTTTTATTGGAGTTAAAATTAACGTAGATATATGACCGAACCTAACCAACCCTACCTAACCTAACCTAACCTATATATATAGGTAAGGTTAGGTTAGGTAGCCAAAAAAAGCTAGGTTAGGTTAGGTTAGGTAGGTTAGGTAGACGAAAAAACATTAATTCATGAAAACTTGGCTTATTAGGCAAATCGGGCCTTGCGTAGTAGGCTGAGAAGTGAGTTCTGGCTACTAGGTACGACATATATATATATATATATATATAATATATATATATATATATATATATATATATATACATATAATCGTAGTGTCACGGTGCCCAGTGTTATTGTGTTATTTACTGTGTGGTGATTGAAATATATTGACCTATGTTCTAGGGGTTATTGAGAGCACTGGGGTCATTTGCAACAGTAAGTAAGTAAGTGGGTGCAGTATTCTAATATTTGGAAATTAGAGTACTTGCCGTATGTGTTATTGCAAAGGGGTTGTTATTTGATGGTGATTGTTGCTAGTGTTGAGATTCACCGTATGTGATTGCAGTTCAGTAAGTTCTAGAGGGTTCATGTCCTGTAGGTTAATTTACTAGGTTCTGCAGTATTGTCATTGCAACCGGATTGTAACGTAAATCACTGTGATTTGTTAGTGTGATTTGTCATTGTCGTGGGTGAACTCGGCTGTAGACGAGTACTTGGGTACACATATATTCTCCTGGTTATCTGGTAGGACATCGAAGTTCAGTATTCAGTGAGGTGATTGCGAGGCAATTAATATAACGTAACCAAGGGAACGCCCATTGCTTTAAGAGAATTTTTTCTTTGACAATTTGAGTAACGTAGAATACGTTTGGGTTAATTTACTTTCCTGCAAGCAGTTACGGTAGTCTCAAGGAGCCTAGCCATCAGCCAGATAAGAATTAGAGTATTGTCTGTCGTAATTAACGGTCAGTGGGCCGGGTAATTGACGTGTTTCAGGAAGTCAAAGTAATTAACCTCGATCCTTGTTTGATCGACTCACACGAAGGCTACATTGTTCCATTAACGTAACGTCGTTATCTGCCCGGAAGTACCGGCACTTGATTGACTCGTGGGAGGAGTAGCGTCATTTTAGAATAACGTAAACGTGGGGCTAATTACTGTTATTAGCCACCTGAATTGGTCTGAGTATGGAAGGCTTAGACGGAATTCATACCTTAATGTAAATTGCTGAGCCAGTGTGAAAGGTTGCGTATTTTAATTGTTTAATTATTGATCTTGAGGATAGTAATTAATTACTCTAAAGGTAATCACGAGTGATTACCGTTCTCTTAGCACTTTGGACATTGTAAATCAGAGTTTACCATCGCTGAGTGATTAGTAACCGATTAACGTAAATTAACGTAACTAGTAAAGAGATTAATCAGCTGTCTGGAAGTACAGGGATTAATGGGATTTTCTCACTGAATGCTCGACGGGTAGAGTGTTGTGTAATTTCCGCGTTACTAGTGACAGTTGTAAGAGTTATTAATTTAACGTAAATGTTACCTTGTTATTAACGTAAATGTTATTGTGTTATTAACGTAAATCAATTGTTATTGATTGTTGATCGTCCGTGGGACGGAGTGTTAACGTAAGGATCAATTTGAGGAAGGGTGCTGGAGTTGCCAGTGAACCCATTAGTTATTGATGTCATTGAAAGACTACTGATTTGATTGCATTGCAACCGCTGTTGCAGGAGTAGACTGCACTGAGGCGTAGAACAGTTAGGAGGTTACTGGAGACGTATTTCAGAACCTACTGTGTCATTTGTTGTAATTGTGATTATAGATCTGTTAGTTCTTGTTTCTTGTTGATTCCTCTGTGGTCACGCTTATGTTCGAGTTAGTTCATTATGTAGTCCGAGGGGCTGGTGTCTAGCTGTCATTGATAGTGTCACAAGAAGGATTTCGAGTAACGTCATTGATATTTCCTTTTGTTTTGTTGTAGTAGTTAGTACTTTATTGAATAAACTAAGTTGTTATGGTTAACACTGTCTTTTCGTTACACCCCCACACATTATTATTGTTATGCAAGTGTTCTTCACACTCGACTAATAAAGTTGAGACTAGTTCTGAGCTTTGGATCAAATATACGGCACCACACAACAATAAATTATTGTTGTGAGAGCCCGTGACCTACTCGCTAGATTCGCTTTGGCGAATGGCGAAGGTCGGCGGCCTAAGTGGGGGGGATTTCAATTTTCATTGGGGTCTCGGCGTTTGCTCGCGCCTAGTCAATTGTTCATACATGGTCCCAAAGTGAGGAATGAGCTGTTTACTACACTGGTGTGTTAGCTAAGCAAGTCCTTCCTCAGGCGACCTAGTTGAATATCACGACAGGAATAAAGGTTAAAGAATAAAGAAAATTCTCAGAAATTTTCCGAGCTAAAATTCCTTATACCAATTACAATTTATTCCAAAACTTCTCAAAAGTTACATACAAAAACTCTCACACCCCACTCTCACCCCCTCACCCTGCTCACCATTCCCCACTCTCACCCCCTCACCCTGCTCACCATTCCCCACTCTCACCCCCTCACCCTGCTCACCATTCCCCACTCTCATCCCCTCACCCTGCTCACCAGTCCCCACTCTCATCCCCTCACCCTGCTCACCATTCCCCACTCTCATCCCCTCACCCTGCTCACCAGTCCCCACTCTCATCCCCTCACCCTGCTCACCAGTCCCCACTCTCATCCCCTCACCCTGCTCACCATTCCCCACTCTCATCCCCTCACCCTGCTCACCATTCCCCACTCTCATCCCCTCACCCTGCTCACCATTCCCCACTCTCATCCCCTCACCCTGCTCACCATTCCCCACTCTCATCCCCTCACCCTGCTCACCATTCCCCACTCTCATCCCCTCACCCTGCTCACCATTCCCCACTCTCATCCCCTCACCCTGCTCACCATTCCCCACTCTCATCCCCTCACCCTGCTCACCATTCCCCACTCTCATCCCCTCACCCTGCTCACCATTCCCCACTCTCATCCCCTCACCCTGCTCACCATTCCCCACTCTCATCCCCTCACCCTGCTCACCATTCCCCACTCTCATCCCCTCACCCTGCTCACCATTCCCCACTCTCATCCCCTCACCCTGCTCACCATTCCCCACTCTCATCCCCTCACCCTGCTCACCATTCCCCACTCTCATCCCCTCACCCTGCTCACCATTCCCCACTCTCATCCCCTCACCCTGCTCACCATTCCCCACTCTCATCCCCTCACCCTGCTCACCATTCCCCACTCTCATCCCCTCACCCTGCTCACCATTCCCCACTCTCATCCCCTCACCCTGCTCACCATTCCCCACTCTCATCCCCTCACCCTGCTCACCATTCCCCACTCTCATCCCCTCACCCTGCTCACCATTCCCCACTCTCATCCCCTCACCCTGCTCACCATTCCCCACTCTCATCCCCTCACCCTGCTCACCATTCCCCACTCTCATCCCCTCACCCTGCTCACCATTCCCCACTCTCATCCCCTCACCCTGCTCACCATTCCCCACTCTCATCCCCTCACCCTGCTCACCATTCCCCACTCTCATCCCCTCACCCTGCTCACCATTCCCCACTCTCATCCCCTCACCCTGCTCACCATTCCCCACTCTCATCCCCTCACCCTGCTCACCATTCCCCACTCTCATCCCCTCACCCTGCTCACCATTCCCCACTCTCATCCCCTCACCCTGCTCACCATTCCCCACTCTCATCCCCTCACCCTGCTCACCATTCCCCACTCTCATCCCCTCACCCTGCTCACCATTCCCCACTCTCATCCCCTCACCCTGCTCACCATTCCCCACTCTCATCCCCTCACCCTGCTCACCATTCCCCACTCTCATCCCCTCACCCTGCTCACCATTCCCCACTCTCATCCCCTCACCCTGCTCACCATTCCCCACTCTCATCCCCTCACCCTGCTCACCATTCCCCACTCTCATCCCCTCACCCTGCTCACCATTCCCCACTCTCATCCCCTCACCCTGCTCACCATTCCCCACTCTCATCCCCTCACCCTGCTCACCATTCCCCACTCTCATCCCCTCACCCTGCTCACCATTCCCCACTCTCATCCCCTCACCCTGCTCACCATTCCCCACTCTCATCCCCTCACCCTGCTCACCATTCCCCACTCTCATCCCCTCACCCTGCTCACCATTCCCCACTCTCATCCCCTCACCCTGCTCACCATTCCCCACTCTCATCCCCTCACCCTGCTCACCATTCCCCACTCTCATCCCCTCACCCTGCTCACCATTCCCCACTCTCATCCCCTCACCCTGCTCACCATTCCCCACTCTCATCCCCTCACCCTGCTCACCATTCCCCACTCTCATCCCCTCACCCTGCTCACCAGTCCCCACTCTCATCCCCTCACCCTGCTCACCATTCCCCACTCTCATCCCCTCACCCTGCTCACCATTCCCCACTCTCATCCCCTCACCCTGCTCACCAGTCCCCACTCTCATCCCCTCACCCTGCTCACCATTCCCCACTCTCATCCCCTCACCCTGCTCACCAGTCCCCACTCTCATCCCCTCACCCTGCTCACCAGTCCCCACTCTCATCCCCTCACCCTGCTCACCATTCCCCACTCTCATCCCCTCACCCTGCTCACCATTCCCCACTCTCATCCCCTCACCCTGCTCACCATTCCCCACTCTCATCCCCTCCCCCTGCTCACCAGTCCCCACTCTCATCCCCTCACCCTGCTCACCATTCCCCACTCTCATCCCCTCACCCTGCTCACCAGTCCCCACTCTCATCCCCTCACCCTGCTCACCATTCCCCACTCTCATCCCCTCACCCTGCTCACCATTCCCCACTCTCATCCCCTCACCCTGCTCACCATTCCCCACTCTCATCCCCTCACCCTGCTCACCATTCCCCACTCTCATCCCCTCACCCTGCTCACCATTCCCCACTCTCATCCCCTCACCCTGCTCACCATTCCCCACTCTCATCCCCTCACCCTGCTCACCAGTCCCCACTCTCATCCCCTCACCCTGCTCACCAGTCCCCACTCTCATCCCCTCACCCTGCTCACCATTCCCCACTCTCATCCCCTCACCCTGCTCACCAGTCCCCACTCTCATCCCCTCACCCTGCTCACCAGTCCCCACTCTCATCCCCTCACCCTGCTCACCAGTCCCCACTCTCATCCCCTCACCCTGCTCACCATTCCCAAATGATCTGATGTTCCCATCACTGAAAAATAAGAAGAACAGTTAAAAAAAGAATAAAAAAAAAAAAAAATGAACTATACACACAAAATTAATGGCATGGTAAACAACACAGCTCAATTCCAATGCAATGTCACACAAAATAATTAAATCAAAATTAAAATATATAGGAATCACTGAAAATTCTATTTATCAATGCAATCGGAAAAATTGAAATAGAATTGTAACATATTTAGTATAGCGAGTGTTGCTCTTTCTGCAACAGATGGCGCTGTTTTTCAAAAAAGCATGTTTTTTCCTGTCACAGGTGAAGCATGAATATAATAGGTATATAAAAGCACGTGCGTATTCGAATACAATGTTGTGCCAAATTTAAAAGCAACTGGTAAAGTGGTTTCGAAGATTTCCATAGATGAAAAACCCACAAAAACAGTTTTTCAAAAATGCATGTTTTCGTTCCTGTCACAGACGTGATATCTATACAGTATGTATATACAAACCTGCTCGGATGCGAATGGAACGTTGTGTCAAAATTTCAAAGCAATCGGTGTAGAACTTTTGGAGATCAGCGATTTTGACCAAACGAACATTTATATTTTTATTTAAACAGATTTCCTAATGGACGATATGTCGTTTAGAAGTGGAGGGCTTTTTTTAGGGTAAAGAACACTCTCTCGACAAAATTCTCCCACAAGAACATTCTCTAACTGTTTATAGTCCAGTAGCCTGGGTCTAGACCCCTGGAGGAACTGTTGGTAGTCCAGTAGCCCGGGTCTAGACCCCTGGAGGAACTGTTGGTAGTCCAGTAGCCCGGGTCTAGACCCCTGGAGGAACTGTTGGTAGTCCAGTAGCCCGGATCTAGACCCCTGGAGGAACTGTTGGTATTGACCAGTAGCCCGGGTCTAGACCCCTGGAGGAACTGTTGGTATTGACCAGTAGCCCGGGTCTAGACCCCTGGAGGAACTGTTGGTATTGACCAGTAGCCCGGGTCTAGACCCCTGGAGGAACTGTTGGTATTGACCAGTAGCCCGGGTCTAGACCCCTGGAGGAACTGTTGGTATTGACCAGTAGCCCGGGTCTAGACCCCTGGAGGAACTGTTGGTATTGACCAGTAGCCCGGGTCTAGACCCCTGGAGGAACTGTTGGTATTGACCAGTAGCCCGGGTCTAGACCCCTGGAGGAACTGTTGGTATTGACCAGTAGCCCGGGTCTAGACCCCTGGAGGAACTGTTGGTATTGACCAGTAGCCCGGGTCTAGACCCCTGGAGGAACTGTTGGTATTGACCAGTAGCCCGGGTCTAGACCCCTGGAGGAACTGTTGGTATTGACCAGTAGCCCGGGTCTAGACCCCTGGAGGAACTGTTGGTATTGACCAGTAGCCCGGGTCTAGACCCCTGGAGGAACTGTTGGTATTGACCAGTAGCCCGGGTCTAGACCCCTGGAGGAACTGTTGGTATTGACCAGTAGCCCGGGTCTAGACGCCAACAGGAACTGTTGGTATAGAACAGTAGCCTGGGTCTAGACGCCAAGAGGAACTGTTGGTATAGTCCAGTAGCCCGGGTCTAGACCCCAAGAGGAACTGTTGGTATAGTCCAGTAGCCCGGGTCTAGACCCCAAGAGGAACTGTTGGTATAGTCCAGTAGCCCGGGTCTAGACCCCTGGAGGAACTGTTAGTAGTCCACTAGCCCTGGTCTAGACCCCAAGAGGAACTGTTGGTATTGTCCAGTAGCCGGGTCTAGACCCCTGGAGGAACTGTCGGTATTGTTCAGTAGCCCGGGTCTAGACCCCAAGAGGAACTGTTGGTATTGTCCAGTAGCCCAGGTCTGGACCCCAAGAGGAACTGTTGGTAGTCCAGTAGCCCGGGTCTAGACCCCCGGGAGGAACTGTTGGCATAGTCCAGTAGCCCGGGTCTAGACCCCAAGAGGAACTGTTGGTATAGTCCAGTAGCCCGGGTCTAGACCCCAAGAGGAACTGTTGGTATAGTCCAGTAGCCCGGGTCTAGACCCCCAAGAGGAACTGTTGGTATAGTCCAGTAGCCCGGGTCTAGACCCCCTGGAGGAACTGTTGGCATAGTCCAGTAGCCCGGGTCTAGATCCCAAGAGGAACTGTTGGTATAGTTCAGTAGCCTAGGTCTACACCCCAGGAGGAACTGTTGGTAGTCCAGTAGCCCGGGTCTAGACCCCCTGGAGGAACTGTTGGCATAGTCCAGTAGCCCGGGTCTAGACCGCAAGAGGAACTGTTGGTATAGTCCAGTAGCCTAGGTCTACACCCAAGGAGGAACTGTTGGTAGTCCAGTAGCCCGGGTCTAGACCCCAAGAGGAACTGTCGGTATAGTCCAGTAGCCCGGGTCTAGACCCCAAGAGGAACTGTTAGTATAGTCCAGTAGCCCGGGTCTAGAGCCCAAGAGGAACTGTTGGTAGTCCAGTAGCCCGGGTCTAGACCCCAAGAGGAACTGTTGGTATAGTCCAGTAGCCCGGGTCTAGACCCCAGGAGGAATTGTTGGTAGTCCAGTAGCCCGGGTCTAGACCCCCTGGAGGAACTGTTGGTAGTCCAGTAGCCCGGGTCTAGACCCCCTGGAGGAACTGTTGGTAGTCCAGTAGCCCGGGTCTAGACCCCTGGAGGAACTGTTGGTAGTCCAGTAGCCCCGGGTCTAGACCCCTGGAGGAACTGTTGGTAGTCCCGTAGCCCGGGTCTAGACCCCTGGAGGAACTGTTGGTAGTCCAGTAGCCCGGGTCTAGACCCCTGGAGGAACTGTTGGGAGTCCAGTAGCCCGGGTCTAGACCCCAGGAGGAACTGTTGGTAGTCCAGTAGCCCGGGTCTAGACCCCTGGAGGAACTGTTGGTAGTCCAGTAGCCCCGGGTCTAGACCCCTGGAGGAACTGTTGGTAGTCCAGTAGCCCGGGTCTACACCCCAGGAGGAACTGTTGGTAGTCCAGTAGCCCGGGTCTAGACCCCTGGAGGAACTGTTGGTAGTCCAGTAGCCCGGGTCTAGACCCCAGGAGGAACTGTTGGTATAGTCCAGTAGCCCGGGTCTAGACCCCAAGAGGAACTGTTGGTAGTCCAGTAGCCCGGGTCTAGACCCCAAGAGGAACTGTTGGTAGTCCAGTAGCCCGGGTCTAGACCCCAAGAGGAACTGTTGGTAGTCCAGTAGCCCGGGTCTAGACCCCAAGAGGAACTGTTGGTAGTCCAGTAGCCCGGGTCTACACCCCAGGAGGAACTGTTGGTATAGTCCAGTAGCCCGGGTCTAGACCCCAAGAGGAACTGTTGGTATAGTCCAGTAGCCCGGGTCTAGACCCCTGGAGGAACTGTTGGTATAGTCCAGTAGCCCGGGTCTAGACCCGTGGAGGAACTGTTGGTAGTCCAGTAGCCCTGGTCTAGACCCCTGGAGGAACTGTTGGTAGTCCAGTAGCCCGGGTCTAGACCCCAAGAGGAACTGTTGGTAGTCCAGTAGCCCGGGTCTAGACCCCTGGAGGAACTGTTGGTAGTCCAGTAGCCCGGGTCTAGACTCCAAGAGGAAC
>NC_091226.1:10416583-10436583 GCF_040958095.1 Procambarus clarkii
TGCTGCTGATGTTATCCTCTTGATATGAGCTTCAGGGGACAGGTCTGGCGTGATATCAACCCCCAGGTCTTTCTCTCTCGCTGACTCTTGAAGTATTTCATCTCCCAAGTGATACCTTGTATCTGGTCTCCTGCTTCCTACCCCTATCTTCATTACATTACATTTGCTTGGGTTAAACTCTAACATCCATTTGTGTTACGAACCCGGATCCAGCGTCCGAGCCTGGAGCAGTGACAAACACGCCATCTGTGGGTCAGCTCCCGAAACCCCCGCCAAACGAACGACGACACCTAGTGAGGACAGCGTGTACTGGCCTCGAGGACCAGTTTCCAGTCTGGTTCAGCGCTCGACACCGCCGCTCCTGACCTCTGGTGAGGTGGTGCTCCGACGACAGCGCCATCTATGGACTGGATACGTCAGGTGTTTGTGTCTGAGGCTGTAAGTGTGGTGTTTTAGTGTCCCTGTTATTGATGACGTGTCTGCTTACAGAGCCGACCTGGGACCACTGTGTTGAAGGTGGAGTCAGTCTACCCGAGGCAGCCAGTCTCCATACTGTGAAGTTTGCTGCAGCTGTTGTGACGTCGTCCCCCCGGAAGAACACTGTGGTGTGTTAAGCCTGCCAGTGGAGTGGCAGTGACAGGATTTACCCGGGACCGACGGTTGGAGACGATAATCCACTGGGGTATTGAGGACAGGAGGGTGATTGGTGATATCACACGAGACTCCTGTCTAGGGCGTACCCCTTTTATCGTTCGTGGAGTGGCCGTACCAGCCTTGGTGGCTCAGTACCTGCCAGCAGACCTGCTGGACGTGTGGTTGACGGCCTCCACGACGGTGCCCCCAGTGGACCTGTGTTGTGGCTGACCTGTGGCCAGGGTAGGCTCGGCGTTCTCAGAGGACACGTCTTGAGGCCACGAAGAAAGCACCGCGGACTCAGCACCTAGCTTCTTAATCAAGAGTCTTCAGCAGAAGACTAGATTGTGCACGATCCCCTTGTAAAGTGTTAATACCCCTCCCCCTTGTGTACTCTTTTATTCTATATATTTAAACGGTGATGGTGAACATTATATTATATTAAGTTCTTATCTTTCTTTCCCTACTCCCTTTAAGTTACTTGCGTCACGGATCACATCCCTTGAAAGCCTCTACTGGCTTGGGAACGGATACATATATCTTCCTCTAACAACATCAGAGCAAGAACCCCGTTGCGTCCCGAGAGGGCCGTAACATAATTGGCATCCCCAGCGGGATCCGTCCCCTTGTTAAGTATGTTTGACAGGGGTGGTGAAGTGGCGTAATCCCTGTATATAATTCCCCCTGTGTGACGATTGCGACGTTATACGTCCTGTGCGGTGCTCAGAGTGACTAAGCGCGATATTGTGCAGTGCGGTGCTCGCTGTGATTAAGCGATTAAGTGCAATATTGACTAGTGCGGTGCTCAGTGATTTAGTGCAATATTGTAGAGCGAAGTGTTCGCTTGGACTCAGTGCAATATTGGGTAGTGCGGTGCCCGAAGTAATTACGTGCAATATTGGCAAGTGCAGTGTTTGGTGCGATAAAGTGCCATATTGACGTAGAACAGTGCTCGGTGCGTTAAGTGCTAACGTGTAAGCGGTGTGTTAAGTGCTAGTGGAGTATTCCATCTGTGACAATGGCAGAAAAAGCTACCATCGATGATCTGGACGATGTTCAGGCTTTTCTGAACAGAGTGGACTGTCTTGCCAGATTAAAGTATCTGAGCAAACAGGAACTTGTACTAGTGAGCGCCTACCTGGAGATCAAGATCCGTGCCAGTGATTCCCGTGTGGAGATCTTGTCCAAGGTTCACCGGCACCTGAAGGCAGAAGAGAAACAGGAAGGAGAGACTCCTAGTACAAGGGAAGGTGAGGAAATAGCTTCCACAGAAAAGGAAGATAAGGGCAGTGACATTGACAGTGATGCAGGCGAGCTTAATATCAGCTTCCTAACAGTCAAAATGCGTGCCCTAGAAATAAATCGTGAGATAGAATGGAAGAAATTAGAAATGGAACGAGACTTAAAAGAAAAGGAATTGGCGATGAGGCGTTTAGAATTAGAAAGAGAAGAGAAACGAGAGAGAGAAGAGAGAGAAAGAAGAGAAGAACGAGAAAGAGAAGAGAAACGAGAAAGAGAAGAGAAACGAGAAAGAGAAGAACGAGAAAGAGAAGAGAAACAGCGAGAGAGAGAAGAAAAAGAAAGACAGAGACAACATGAACTAGAAGTATTACGGTTAGGCGGTGGTCGGAGGCTAACAACGGACACCAGCGGTTTCGATCCGGTAAGGAATATCAAAATGGTCCCCAAATTCCATGAGAAGGAAGTGTCAAAATTCTTTGCAGCCTTCGAGAAAGTCGCTGCCTCTTTGGAGTGGCCAAGGGAGAATTGGGCCATCATGATACAGTCAGTCTTGACTGGGAAAGCCCAAATCGCCTACTCTACGTTATCCCTTGACGACTCCAGCGATTACGACAAGGTGAAGAAGGTTGTGCTCATGGCGTACCAATTGGTACCTGAGGCTTATAGGCAAAAGTTTAGAAACCTGAAGAAGACCTCAGAGCACACTTTCACAGAGTTCGCCACGATCAAGGAGCGACTTTTTCAAGAATGGTGTGCCTCTCGGAAGGTGGAGACCAGGGAAGACCTCGAACAGCTGATTCTGCTCGAAGACTTCAAGGATTGTTTGTCTGGAGACCTCAAGACCTACTTAGAAGAGCAGCAGGTGGAGACCTTGAGTGCAGCAGCCACCATGGCTGAAGAGTATATCCTGACTCATAGGCCGTCTGCTAAGTACGTCCCGAGGAATTACCAGCGCCGGTTTGACAGACCTCACGACGAAGAAGAAAGACCCGTCCCACAAAGTGCTAAGAAGACGCCCCCAGGTAGCCCTCGAAGAACAAGTCCTAGTAGTCCGAAACACCGTAGTCCAAAGAGGAATATGGTGTGCTGGACTTGTGGGCAGAAAGGGCACATAGCTGCTAGGTGCCGAGGCAGAAGAGGTGGCAGCGCACGAAGGGAGGTGATGTTGATGAGCTGTGTTACGTCACCAGTAGGAAACCAGTCTACGACGACGCAGGAAGGACCAAGTTTGTTGGCCCCTCACACTTCAACCGGGTATGTAACGAGTAATCATACTGGTAGATCAATTGTAGTGCTCAGAGATAGTGGAGCAGCCCAGTCCCTGATCGTGAAGAGCTCGTTACCCGAGGGAGTAAGTGTGGATGGGAGACCAGAGGTTATCCTGGTTGGGTTTCCGAGAACGCAGTATATCGCCCCCTTAGTGCCAGTACATCTCGACTCGCCTTATTTCAGCGGCACAAGTGAGTTGGCAGTAGTCGATACCCTCCCTGTGGCTGGGATTGACGTGGTACTAGCCAACGACTTGGTGACAGATTGGAGCATCAATCTTCCCAAGGTTGTGGACGAGTCTAACGGACCAGCTCGGTCTGAGGTAACAGGCAATGGTAATGTCCAGGTAAAGACAGACCCGGATTTGAACAAGTCTAATTTGTCCTCTCCCCCGCAGATCGACAGTTATCTAGCAGTGTCTCCTGATTCTTCTCTCGACAAGGAACATGAGGTTACGATAGCAGAAGTACCTGAGCTAGAAGAGAGGCCTTGTGTGCAGACACCCATGGATACCAACGAGTCTGGAGCGAAGGCTGAGGTGTGCTTGCGGTATGGCAAGTTACAGAGTGTAGTGGACCAGCCAGAGATTCCCCAGGCGTCAGAGGTATGTGAGGTGTGTTCTAAAGGTCTAGTGCCCTCTTTGGTCCAAGCCAGGCTAGTGGATGGTGCCGGCTATGGACATGACAAGCTCAGGAAACTTATCCCTCGACTTACCAAATGTTTCCTATCGGTATTTTGTTTGTTTTTCGTATGTGTTCTTGTTTGTGCTCTCAGTGAGGACCGGTGGACGACCCGACGAATGATGGCTCCCATGAACATCGCGAAGAGGTCCCAGGGATTGGAGAGTTGTACTGCAAGTGTTGCAGTTGAAGAAGGGACCTGGGAGGTAATAGATGATACAGGAGGTACGACATGTGATAATATGAGTGACTGTTTCCGACAGGTTGACACCCCTCGCGTGATAGCTGAGCCTCAAAGCAGCGTTATGCGGAACGTTGGTCGACCTGACGGTGGCAGAGTGAATGCCATCTGCAACGTACAAGCAGCCCTGTTGGGACTAGGTTTAAGCCTAGTAGTAGAGTATGCTGTAAGTATTGACTTACCCACTGTCGCTATCACTCTGAATTATCAGACCCCTGTATTCCAGGTTCCTGTCTCCCTGAAGGACCATCGGACTGGCACCAGAAATGCCGTCTGTGGTCAGCCATCATCGGTGCTACGACATAGGGAAGTGTCGAGTCACCCCAGATCGTGTCGAAACCAATCCGTACTCGAGAGAGGTGAGATGAAGCCCCTGCTTGACATCGCAGTGGAGACGTGGAAGACGTGGAAGGTTACGCCAGGCAGGACATCGCCTTCAATCTTCAAGTTCCCGTTGTGCCGGAATTGCCCAGTAGGACAGTTCTGTGGACAAGACAGCCTCATCACTCCAGTTCATAGAGTAAGTAAGTCCATTTGGAGTTGTGTCGCCGTAATAATTTGGTTTGTGTTTCTTTTTATAGAACCCCAAACCAAATTCCTTTTGGTGGGGAGGTGTTACGAACCCGGATCCAGCGTCCGAGCCTGGAGCAGTGACAAACACGCCATCTGTGGGTCAGCTCCCGAAACCCCCGCCAAACGAACGACGACACCTAGTGAGGACAGCGTGTACTGGCCTCGAGGACCAGTTTCCAGTCTGGTTCAGCGCTCGACACCGCCGCTCCTGACCTCTGGTGAGGTGGTGCTCCGACGACAGCGCCATCTATGGACTGGATACGTCAGGTGTTTGTGTCTGAGGCTGTAAGTGTGGTGTTTTAGTGTCCCTGTTATTGATGACGTGTCTGCTTACAGAGCCGACCTGGGACCACTGTGTTGAAGGTGGAGTCAGTCTACCCGAGGCAGCCAGTCTCCATACTGTGAAGTTTGCTGCAGCTGTTGTGACGTCGTCCCCCCGGAAGAACACTGTGGTGTGTTAAGCCTGCCAGTGGAGTGGCAGTGACAGGATTTACCCGGGACCGACGGTTGGAGACGATAATCCACTGGGGTATTGAGGACAGGAGGGTGATTGGTGATATCACACGAGACTCCTGTCTAGGGCGTACCCCTTTTATCGTTCGTGGAGTGGCCGTACCAGCCTTGGTGGCTCAGTACCTGCCAGCAGACCTGCTGGACGTGTGGTTGACGGCCTCCACGACGGTGCCCCCAGTGGACCTGTGTTGTGGCTGACCTGTGGCCAGGGTAGGCTCGGCGTTCTCAGAGGACACGTCTTGAGGCCACGAAGAAAGCACCGCGGACTCAGCACCTAGCTTCTTAATCAAGAGTCTTCAGCAGAAGACTAGATTGTGCACGATCCCCTTGTAAAGTGTTAATACCCCTCCCCCTTGTGTACTCTTTTATTCTATATATTTAAACGGTGATGGTGAACATTATATTATATTAAGTTCTTATCTTTCTTTCCCTACTCCCTTTAAGTTACTTGCGTCACGGATCACATCCCTTGAAAGCCTCTACTGGCTTGGGAACGGATACATATATCTTCCTCTAACAACATCAGAGCAAGAACCCCGTTGCGTCCCGAGAGGGCCGTAACATCGACCATTCCTGCAGCTTGTCCAGGTCTTCTTGAAGCCTCAAGCTGTCCTCCTCTGTCTTAATCCTTCTCATAATTTTGGCGTCGTTAGCAAACATTGAGAGGAATGAGTCTATACCCTCTGGGAGATCATTTACGTACATCAGAAACAGGATAGGTCCAAGCACAGAGCCCTGTGGGACTCCACTGGTGACTTCACGCCATGTATGTATGTATGTATGTATGTATGTATGTATGTATGTATTTTTTTATTTCTATATACAAGAGTTGTTACATGGTTGTAAAGCCACTAGTCAGCATAACATTTTGGGAAGGTCCTTAATCCTATGTTCCCTGGAATACAACCCGCCAAATTGTTTAACAACCAGGAACCCATTGACTGCTGGGGTAAACAGAGGCTACGGTTTAGGATTAGTGCCCAGTCGATCCTCCTCCCCCCCCCCCCGGCTGGGATACGAACTCTGGCCAAAACGCTCGCGAAACGCCAGACGAGTGTTTTACCACTGTACCACAGGGACTGTTACTTTTTTTTTTAACTGATTACGTTCAGTTGATTTTGAATATTGAATGATTAAAATTAATAAAATGTTATTATATAGTCAAGCGTGAGAAAATATTTTGTGACGTTTTGTGTGTCTTGAAGAAATATTTATGTGTCGTTTTGCACTCAATGAGAGCAGAGACCAGCATCTTATCTTTCTCTACACTGTTCTGCTTTATCTTAATTATCTTGGTCTCCCTCGTCATAATAGTGAGCATCTTAATCTCTCCTCATCTTAGATACGACCATCTTAACCTCTCCTCATCTTAAACACGACTATCTTAACCTCTCCTTATCTTAAACACGACCATCTTAACCTCTCCTCATCTTAGACACGACAATCTTAACCTCTCCTCATCTTAAACACGACTATCTTAACCTCTCCCTCATCTTAAACACGACTATCTTAACCTCTCCTCATCTTAAACACGACTATCTTAACCTCTCCTCATCTTAAACACGACTATCTTAACCTCTCCCTTATCTTAAACACGACTATCTTAACCTCTCCTCATCTTAAACACGACTATCTTAACCTCTCCCTCATCTTAAACACGACTATCTTAACCTCTCCTCATCTTAGACACGACCATCTTAACCTCTCCTCATCTTAGACACGACAATCTTAACCTCTCCTCATCTTAAACACGACTATCTTAACCTCTCCCTCATCTTAAACACGACTATCTTAACCTCTCCTCATCTTAGACACGACAATCTTAACCTCTCCTCATCTTAGACACGACTATCTTAACCTCTCCCTCATCTTAAACACAACTATCTTACCCTCTCCCTCATCTTAAACACGACTATCTTAACCTCTCCTCATTTTAAACACGACTATCTTAACCTCTCCTCATCTTAAACACGACTATCTTAACCTTTCCTCATCTTAAACACGACTATCTGAACCTCTCCTCAGCCAAAAAGCGAGCATCTTAACCTCTCCTCAGCTTAAGAGCGACCATCTTAGCGTCTCCCCATCTTAATAATCGAGCACCGTTTAATATTTCACATCTTTAAGTGCCTTGTCTCGTATACCACCTCGTACATTCCTTACTAATAAACGAAGGTTCGTTCATTTTGTATCGGTCATTTTCGCCAGGATTAAATCCAATAATTTTTTTTATTTCACCATTCGAGTTTCAATTATTTTTTACTGTTAATAAAAACAAAGAAAAAAATTGTAAGCAAACAAACTTGCGGTAATTCTCTAAGTCATTTGATAGTTTACTTAAAATCAATATTTAATTTTTTCACAAAAATGTTTTTAAATTTTCATTTCGGATCAAAGTTGGTGATATATGAGAGATATTTATGGAGCCACAGGCGCTTTTGGGTAAACCAGAGAGAGAGAGAGAGAGAGAGAGAGAGAGAGAGAGAGAGAGAGAGAGAGAGAGACAGAGAGAGAGACAGAGAGAGAGAGAGAGAGAGAGAGAGACAGACATCGACAGACATCGACAGACATCGACAGACATCGACAGACATCGACAGACATCGACAGACATCGACAGACATCGACAGACAAACAAAAGATCCAATAACCTGTTGAAATCTAAAAATCTTCGAGAAGTCATTCATAACATTTCCTAAGAAAAGGCCCTTAAAGGGCTGCTAAGACCTATGGATTCTCCAGAGTGAAAATGGCTGTTAAGACAAAACTCCCGAAGGAGGTGTGATAGCCAGAGAGAAATATGACGACAGTTTTATACCCATGAGAGACTCTAATGGTCTCCGGGGACGATTGATTTAATAAATTTGAGAAGTAATGGGTTTGGGGTTGAGGTGCTGGGGCGTGTCTGGGGGGGATAGAGGGTGTTTGGGTCTTGGTATAAGGTTGGGGGGGGGGTTACCTGATTGTTGCACCTACATGCTGTTGTATAGCCTTATATATTGCATTCATTCTACTACAGTCTCTCTTTATACACGACCCGACACAGCTAGGTGGGTCTGACGGCTGAGTTGACAGCGCTCGGGATTCGTAGTTCTAGGGTCCGGGGTTCGATCCACGGCGGTGGCGGAAACAAATGGGCAGAGTTTCTTTCATCCTGATGCCGCTGTTCACCTAGCAGTAAATAGGTACCCTGGAGTTAGACAGCTGTTATGGGCAGCTTTGTGTGTGTGTGTATTCACCTAGTTGTATTCACCTACTTGCGCTTGCATGGGTTGAACTCTTTCGGCCCGCCTTTTAACTGTCAATCAATCAACTGTTACTAACTACTAACTATTCCTTCCCCCCCACACACACACACACCGTAGCAGCTGTCTTTCTCCCAGGTACCTATTTACTGCTAGGTAGCAGGGGCATCAGGGTGAAAGAAACTTTGTCCATTTGTTTCTGCCTGGTCCGGGAATCGAACCCGGGTGACAGAATTACGCTGTCCGCTCAGCTATTAGAACCCAGAAGACTACCAGGTTACCAGGCCCCTGTGTGTGTGTGTGTGTGTACTCACCTATTTGTGCTTGCGGGGGTTGAGCTTTGGCTCTTTGGTCCCGCCTCTCAACTGTCAATCAACTGGTGTACAGATTCCTGAGCCTACTGGGCTCTATCATGTCTACATTTAAAACTGTGTATGGAGTCAGCCTCCACCACATCACTGCCTAATGCATTCCATCCGTTAACTACTCTGACACTGAAAAAGTTCCTTCTAACGTCTCTGTGGCTCATGTGAGTACTCAGTTTCCACCTGTGTCCCCTTGTTCGCGTCCCACCAGTGTTGAATAGTTTATCCTTGTTTACCCTGTCGATTCCTCTGAGGATTTTGTAGGTTGTGATCATGTCTCCCCTTACTCTTCTGTCTTCCAGTGTCGTAAGGTGCATTTCCCGCAGCCTTTCCTCGTAACTCATGCCTCTTAGTTCTGGGACTAGTCTAGTGGCATACCTTTGGACTTTTTCCAGCTTCGTCTTGTGCTTGACAAGGTACGGGCTCCATGCTGGGGCCGCATACTCCAGGATTGGTCTTACATATGTGGTGTACAAGATTCTGAATGATTCCTTACACAGGTTCCTGAACGCTGTTCTGATGTTAGCCAGCCTCGCATATGCCGCAGACGTTATTCTTTTTATGTGGGCTTCAGGAGACAGGTTTGGTGTGATATCAACTCCTAGATCTTTCTCTCTGTTCGTTTCATTAAGTACTTCATCTCCTATTCTGTATCCTGTGTTTGGCCTCCTATTTCCACCACCAAGTTTCATTACTTTGCATTTACTCGGGTTGAACTTCAACAGCCATTTGTTGGACCATTCACTCAGTCTGTCTAGGTCATCTTGTAGCCTCCTACTATCGTCCTCAGTTTCAATCCTCCTCATAATTTTTGCATCATCGGCAAACATTGAGAGAAACGATTCTATACCCTCTGGAAGATCATTTACATATATCAGAAACAGTATAGGTCCAAGGACTGACCCCTGCGGTACTCCACTCGTAACGTCTCGCCAATCTGAGACCTCACCCCTCACACTGACTCGTTGTCTCCTGTTACTTAGGTATTCCTGTATCCAACGGAGTACCTTCCCTTTCACTCCAGCCTGCATCTCCAGTTTTTTCACTAGCCTCTTGTGTGGCACTGTGTCAAAGGCTTTCTGACAATCCAAAAATATGCAGTCTGCCCACCCTTCTCTTTCTTGCCTTATTTTTGTTGCCTGGTCGTAGAATTCAAGTAACCCTGTGAGGCAGGACCTGCCATCCCTGAATCCATGTTGATGCTGTGTTACAAAGTTCTTTCGCTCCAGATGTTCCACTAGCTTTCTTCGCACAATCTTCTCCATCAACTTGCATGGTATGCAGGTTAGGGACACTGGTCTGTAATTCAGTGCCTCCTGTCTATCCCCTTTCTTGTATATCGGGACTACGTTAGCTGCTTTCCAAATTTCTGGCAGTTCCCCTGTTGCCAGTGATTTGTTATACACCATGGAGAGCGGGAGGCACAGTTCTTCTGCTCCTTCCTTTACTATCCAAGGGGAGATTCCATCTGGAACTATAGCCTTTGTCACATCCAATTCTAGTAAACACTTCCTTACTTCCCCGCTGGTAATCTCAAACTCTTCCAGTGGTTCCTGGTTAGCTATTCCCTCTCTTATCTCTGGGATTTCTCCTTGCTCCAAGGTGAAGACCTCCTGGAATTTCTTATTCAGTTCCTCACACACTTCCTTGTCGTTTGTAGTGAATCCTTCTGCCCCTAACCTTAATTTCATAACCTGTTCCTTTACTGTTGTTTTTCTCCTGATGTGGCTATGCAGCAATTTAGGCTGAGTCTTTGCCTTGCTTGCGATGTCATTTTCGTATTGTCTTTCTGCCTCTCTTCTCATCCTAACATATTCATTCCTGGCATTCTGGTATCTTTCTCTGCTCTCCAGTGTCCTGTTATTCCCATAGTTTCTCCATGCCCTTTTACTTTGCTGCTTAGCTAGCCTACATCTCTGATTAAACCATGGGTTTCTCATCTTCATTTCACTGTTTTCCTTTTGGACTGGGACAAACTTGTTTGCTGCATCCTTGCATTTTTGCGTGATGTATTCCATCATATCTTGGGCCGTCTTTTCCCTGAGCTCTGTTTCCCATGCTATATCTGCTAGGCATTTTCTTATCTCCTCATAGTTTCCCTTTCGGTATGCTAACCTTTTGGTTTCGGTATCCCTTCTCGAGTTCAATAACCCTTCTTCAATCAGGTACTCAAACACCAATACACTGTGGTCGTTCATTCCTACTGGGTCCTCAAAACTGATTTCTCTTATGTCAGAGTCGTTCAGGGTGAAAACCAGGTCGAGTCTCGCTGGTTCGTCGTTTCCTCTCATCCTTGTGGGTTCACTGACATGCTGGGTTAAGAAGTTTCTAGTCGCCACCTCCAGTAGTTTGGCTCTCCACGTATCCTCGCCTCCATGCGGTTCCTTGTTCTCCCAATCAATCCTGCCGTGATTGAAGTCCCCCATGATGAGCAGGTGGGATCTATTTCTACAGGCAGAAGAGGCTGCCCTCTCAATTATAGTGTTAACTGCCATGTTGTTGCTTTCGTACTCTTGACTGGGTCTTTTGTCATTTGGTGGAGGATTATATATTACTGCTACTACTATCCTTGGTCCTCCCATTGTCATGGTGCCTGCTATGTAGTCTCTGAAACCCTCACAGCCCGGGATAGCCATCTCCTTAAAACTCCATTCCTTTCTCATGAGTAGGGCCACTCCTCCTCCTCCCCTACCTTCCCTCTCTTTCCTTATTATTGTGTACTCCTGGGGAAACACGGCATTCGTTATGATTCCAGAGAGTTTTGTTTCAGTGAGTCCAATTACATCTGGGTTCACTTCTTGTGCTCTTTCCCTTAGTTCACTTGCCTTGCTTGTGATCCCATCTATGTTCGAGTACATTGCCCTGAAACTAACTCTCTTCTGCTTCTCCTCTGGGGAGGACCTGTGGGGTCTGGGGTGAGCGGGAGCTGGGAGGATCTGGTATGGGGAGACTGGTGGAGGAGGAAGGGCTTGGGGGGGTAGGGGGGAGGGGGAGGGTAGGGGGAGTGGGTGAGGGGGGGAGGGGGAGGGTAGGGGGAGTGGGTGAGGGGAGGAGGGTGAGGGTAGGGGGAGTGGGTGAGGGGGGGAGGGTGAGGGTAGGGGGAGTGGGTGAGGGGGGGAGGGTTGGGGGGGTGGGTGAGAGGGGGAGGGTTGAGGGGGGTGGGGGGATGGGGGAGAAAGGGGGGTTTGGGGGGGCAATAAAGTGGGGAGGGCTTGGGGGGCGTGGGGGGAAAGGGAAGGCTGAGGTGGTTGAGGAAGAGGGGAGGGTTTTGGGGAGTGGTGGAGAGGGGAAGGCTTAGGTGGGGTGGGGGAGAGTGGGGAGCTTAGGGGGGTGGGGGAGAATGGAGGGCTTGTGGGTGGGAGGGACGGAAGGGCATGTGGGAGAAGGGAGGGCTTGGGGGATGGGGGAGAAGGGAGGTCCTGGGGGGAGGGGGGAGTGGGAGGAGGGGGGTGAGTGGGAGGAGAGGGGTGCCTTAGGTGGGTACTTAGTGGGGGGCTGACAGGGGTTGGGGCAGGTAGGGTGTCTGTTGGGTGGAATGAGTGGGTGGTGCTGCACTCCCTGTGGCTAATGCACTGTTTGAGGAGGGTTCCCCGTTTCCCTCTGGGATTGTAGGGATCTGGGGTGTGGCTCCCTGATTCCTTTCTCTCTCCCTGCGCTCCTTCCTCGCGTCTGCTGCTTGCATTCTCTCTTCCTTTGTCATATCCCTCTGTGTGTGTGTGTGTGTGTGTGTGTGTGTGTGTGTGTGTGTGTGTGTGTGTGTGTGTGTGTGTGTGTGTGTGTGTGTGTTGGTGTGTGTGTGTGTGTGTGTGTGTGTGTGTGTACTCACCTAATTGTACTCACCTAATTGTGCTTGCGGGGGTTGAGCTCTGGCTCTTTGGTCCCGCCTCTCAACCGTCAATCAACTGGTGTACAGATTCCTGAGCCTATTGGGCTCTATCATATCTACATTTGAAACTGTGTATGGAGTCAGGCTCCACCACATCACTTCCTAATGCATTCCATTTACTAACTACTCTGACACTGAAAAAGTTCTTTCTAACGTCTCTGTGTGTGTGTGTGTGTGTGTGTGTGTGTGTGTGTGTGTGTGTGTGTGTGTGTGTGTGTGTGTGTGTGTGTGTGTGTGTGTTGGTGTGTGTGTGTGTGTGTGTGTGTTGGTGTGTGTTGGTGTGTGTGTGTGTGTGTGTGTGTGTGTGTGTGTGTGTGTGTGTGTGTGTGTGTGTGTGTGTGTGTGTGTGTGTGTGTGTGTGTGTGTACTCACCTAGTTGTACTCACCTAGTTGTGTCTGCAGGATCGAGCATTGACTCTTGGATCCCGCCTTTCGAGCATCGGTTGTTTACAGCAATGACTCTTGTCCCATTTCCCTATCATACCTGGTTTTAAAATTATGAATAGTATTTGCTTCCATAACCTGTTCCTGAAGTGCATTCCATTTCCCCACTACTCTCATGCTAAAAGAAAACTTCCTAACATCTCTGTGACTCATCTGAGTTTCAAGCTTCCATCCATGTCCTCTCGTTCTGTTACTATTCCGTGTGAACATTTCGTCTATGTCCACTCTGTCAATCCCTCTGAGTATCTTATACGTTCCTATCATGTCCCCCCTCTCCCTTCTTCTTTCTAGTGTCGTAAGGCACAGTTCCCTCAGGCGCTCCTCATACCCCATCCCTCGTAGCTCTGGGACGAGTCTCGTTGCAAACCTCTGAACCTTTTTCCAGTTTCATTATATGCTTCTTCAGATGGGGACTCCATGATGAGGCGGCATACTCTAAGACTGGCCTTGCGTAGGCAGTGTAAAGCGCCCTAAATGCCTCCTTACTTAGGTTTCTGAATGATGTTCTAACTTTTGCCAGTGTAGAGTACGCTGCTGTCGTTATCCTATTAATATGTGCCTCAGGAGATAGATTAGGTGTTACGTCCACCCCCAGGTCTCTTTCACGCGTCGTTACAGGTAGGCTGTTCCCCTTCATTGTGTACTGTCCCTTTGGTCTCCTATCTCCTAGTCCCATTTCCATAACTTTACATTTGCTCGTGTTGAATTCTAGTAGCCATTTCTCTGACCATCTCTGCAATCTGTTCAGGTCCTCTTGGAGGATCCTGCAATCCTCATCTGTCACAACTCTTCTCATCAACTTTGCATCATCCGCAAACATCGACATGTAGGACTCTACGCCTGTAAACATGTCGTTAACATATACAAGAAATAGAATTGGTCCCAGCACCGATCCTTGTGGTACTCCACTTGTTACTGTTCGCCAGTCCGACTTCTCGCCCCTTACCGTAACTCTTTGGCTCCTTCCTGTTAGGTAGTTCCTTATCCATGCTAGGACCTTTCCCCCCACCCCCGCCTGCCTCTCGAGCTTGAACAGCAGTCTCATGTGCGGTACTGTATCAAAGGCTTTTTGGCAGTCCAGAAATATGCAGTCTGCCCAACCATCTCTGTCCTGTCTTATCCTCGTTATTTTATCATATAATTCCAGAAGGTTTGTTAGGCACGATTTCCCTGTCCAGAACCCATGTTGATGTTTGTTCACAAACCTAATGTTCTCCAGGTGTGCAACCAGTCGTAGCCTAATTATTCTTTCCAGTATTTTACAGGGGATGCTTGTCAGTGATACAGGTCTATAGTTAAGTGCCTCCTCCCTATCGCCTTTCTTGAAGATCGGCACGACATTTGCCTTCTTCCAGAAACTGGGCAATTCTCCTGACATAAGTAACTCATTAAAGATCATTGCCAGAGGCACGCTGAGGGCCTGTGCTGCTTCTTTTAGTATCCACGGTGATACTTTGTCTGGTCCAACTGCTTTAGTTGCATCTAGAGTTGTCAACTGTTTCATTACCTCCTCTGCTGTCACCTCTATATCTGATAGTCTTTCATCTAGGGTAACCCCTTCCAACAATGGGAGCTGCTCAGGCTCGGTAGTGAACACTCCATGGAAACTGGCATTCAGTGCCTCGCAGATTTCCTTGTCACTTTCAGTATATGCCCCCTCTGTCTTCCTTAGTCTTGTCACTTGGTCGTTCACCGACATTTTTCTTCTTATATGACTGTGTAGTAACTTAGGTTGTTTTTTCGCTGTGATTGCAATATCGTTCTCATAGTCCCTTTCCGATGTTCGTCTTATGTTAATGTAATCGTTCCTAGCTCTGTTGTATCTGCTTCTGTTGTCCTCTGTTCTTTGTCTTCTGTACTTCTTCCACTCCCGCCTGCTGGCCATTTTTGCTTCCTGACACTGTCTATTAAACCATGGGTTATTATATTCCTTCTTATTTTTTCCCTTTACCGTTGGTATAAATCTCTCTTCGGCCTCCTGGCATTTCTGTATGACTAGGTCCATCATATCTTGGACTGTTTTTCCTCTAAATTCTTCCTCCCACTGCACTTCATCCAGATAGTCCCTTATCCTCATATAGTCCCCTTTCCTGTAGTCAGCTCTCCTTTCGCAGATCTCTTGTCCCATGGTCATAAGTTTGAATTCCATCATGTAGTCAAAGATTAGGACACAATGGTCACTGGCCCCTAGAGGTATTTCATGCTCTAAATTCTCGATATCTTCTACGTTCTGGGTGAAAATCAGGTCTAATAGGCTCGGTGCATCTCCTCCTCTTTCCCTTGTGTCTTCCTTCACATGTTGTGTCAGGAAATTCCTGTCTATAACATCTACTAATTTTGCTCCCCACGTTTCGTCCCCTCCATGGGGATTCCTTGATTCCCAATTTATCTCTCCATGATTTAGGTCCCCCATGATCAGCAGCTTCGCTCTCATTCTGTGGGCTAGTGTTGCTGCCTTCTGCAGTTCATCTATACATGCTTTGTTGTTGTCATCATACTCCTGCCTGGGTCTTCTACTGTTTGGTGGGGGATTGTAGATTACCAAGATCACAATCTTCCTCCCATCTACTGTCAGAGTTCCATGTATGAAGCTTGTGCACTCATTGGTAACTCGATTTCCCAGGTCTTCAAACTTCCATTTCCGCTTTATTAGGAGTGCTACTTCCCCTCCCTGTCTCTGTGTCCTCTCTTTTCGTATCACCTGGTACCCTTCAGGAAAGATTGCATCTGAGATCATGTCATTAATTTTAGTTTCCACAATTGCAACTATGTCACGATCTGCTTCACTCACTCTTTCTTTTATCTCTTCTGCTTTATTAGATACCCCATCAGCATTGGTGTACCAAACCTTGAGATTCTTCATGGAAACTCTTGTACCAGAGTTCTCCCTTTCTCTGGGGGTCTGGGGGGATCTGGGGGATGTCTGGGGGGTGACTGGGGGCAGGGGGGATCTGGGGGATCTGGGGGGTGACTGGGGGCAGGGGGGATCTGGGGGATCTGGGGGGTGTCTGGGGGATGACTGGGGGCGGGGAGGGTCCGGGGGATGTCTGGGGGGATCCGGGGGGTGTCTGGGGGGGTCCGGGGGGTGTATGGGGGGTGAAAGAGTTCAGGAGGGGTGCTTGGGGGGCTACTGGGGGCTGGGCTTCTAGGAAGGTAGGTAGGAGGGTCTGGGGTAGGGCCTGGGTAGGTAGGTCTGGAGTAGGAAGGGCATACTGGGTCTGAAGATTAGGGAGGGCATAGAGGGGTTGGGAGATAGCATAAGGTTGGGAGTCAGATAGAGGTTGAGAGGTTGGGGGTTGAGGGGATGAGAGCTGGATGGGTTTTGGGGGTTGAGGGGATGAGGGCTGGGTGGGTTTTGGGGGTTGAGGGGATGAGGGCTGGACGGGTTTTGGGGGTTGAGGTGATGAGGGGGTCCTTGGAATGTGGGATGAATTTATCTCCAGTGGGGTCAGAGGGGTCAAGGGATGTGTTGGGGAGATAAGCAGGGGCGGCTGATTTGGGGAAGGGGTGACCTGAGAAGCAAATGTGAGCTGGTTAGCATGGGGTGGATTAGCACTGGGGTGTGTAGCTGCGCTCAAATGGGAAGAGTCGTATTGTTGTTTGCTTGCTCTGTGGGCTATCTGTTCCTCCTTTGTCATGAATTTGTCAATATTTACGTTGTAGTAATTTTCGCTATCTCTGAGTAAGTGTTTGTGATGTAGTATGTAATCCACTGCCTCTTCGTTAGTGAACTGTACCAGGACAGGTCGTTTCCTGTTACAGTTGTATGGTCCAATGCGTCGTTGAACTTGCACCTCATTCCCTGCCATCTGGGCTCTCATGTCTCTCAAGATCCCCTGTAGCTCTAAATCCTCAATCTCCATCCTTTCCTGCCTCGATGGTGCCCTGGCTTCAAGTAATCCATGGATTATGATTGTCCTCTTTCTCAGTTCAGGGTCATGCTGGTGGCCCTCTCCCTGGCTGACCCCCACCCCTCCTACACCCGCTACTCCACCTACTACTACTCCCCCTTCCCCTGCCAAGCTTCCCTTATTCCTGCCAAATTCATTAGTAAGCCTAGATATTTCTCCTTGCCATTCTACCCTGCTCTTCGTGATTTCCTCTTGAATATAATCCATAAACTCTTGTTTGAGTCTTTGAACCTCGCCCTGTTTCTTATTAAAGACTTCACTTTTAATCCCCTGGATTAGATCACCTATCCAAACATCCCTCTTCTCTACAAATTTCCCAATCATCTTCTCCACAAACCTATCTTCTTCCTCAATCATAATACTGTTGGACCTAGACCCCCTTCCTGACCTAGTCATTGCTATAATGCAACCTTACCCACCGGGGTTCCAAGTATCTTACGGTCCTGCTAACACAATAGGTGAGTGAATCTCCAATCGTCGTCCCACGTGGTGGTAGAAGGGTTACTGCCGGAGGTGAGGTCACGCGGTCAGAGGTCGGTGAGGTCTGCTTCCACACTGCACACTGCCACAGTACTTCCTCAACTATTTTGAATTACGCTATTTAAACTGTTTTTCTTCACTACCTTATTGCTCTGGTCAAAACCCAAGGTTTTTTCATTCACTTGTACACACTTTTTCACTTCGAAGTTGCCTGATTACCCCTCCCACTCCACTAGTGACCCAGGAGCTCCCAACCCACGTCCACCCAACACGATGGTCACAAGACAAGTGTGTGTACTCACCTAGTTGTACTCACCTAGTTGTGTTTGCGGGGGTTGAGCTCTGGCTCTTTGGTCCCGCCTCTCAACCGTCAATCAACAGGTGTACAGATTCCTGAGCCTATCGGGCTCTGTCATATCTACACTTGAAACTGTGTATGGAGTGAGCCTCCACCACATCACCCCCTAATGCATTCCATTTGTCAACCACTCTGACACTAAAAAAGTTCTTTCTAATATCTCTGTGGCTCATTTGGGCACTCAGTTTCCACCTGTGTCCCCTTGTGCGTGTTCCCCTTGTGTTAAATAGACTGTCTTTATCTACCCTATCGATCCCCTTCAGAATCTTGAATGTGGTGATCATGTCCCCCCTAACTCTTCTGTCTTCCAGCGAAGTGAGGTTTAATTCCCGTAGTCTCTCCTCGTAGCTCATACCTCTCAGCTCGGGTACTAGTCTGGTGGCAAACCTTTGAACCTTTTCCAGTTTAGTCTTATCCTTGACTAAATATGGACTCCATGCTGGGGCTGCATACTCCAGGATTGGCCTGACATATGTGGTATACAAAGTTCTGAATGATTCTTTACACAAGTTTCTGAATGCCGTTCGTATGTTGGCCAGCCTGGCATATGCCGCTGATGTTATCCGCTTGATATGTGCTGCAGGAGACAGGTCTGGCGTGATATCAACCCCCAAGTCTTTTTCCTTCTCTGACTCCTGAAGAATTTCCTCTCCCAGATGATACCTTGTATCTGGCCTCCTGCTCCCTACACCTATCTTCATTACATTACATTTGGTTGGGTTAAACTCTAACAACCATTTGTTCGACCATTCCTTCAGCTTGTCTAGGTCTTCTTGAAGCCTCAAACAGTCCTCTTCTGTTTTAATCCTTCTCATAATTTTAGCATCGTCCGCAAACATTGAGAGAAATGAATCGATACCCTCCGGGAGATCATTTACATATATCAGAAACAAGATAGGACCGAGTACAGAGCCCTGTGGGACTCCACTGGTGACTTCACGCCAATCGGAGGTCTCACCCCTCACCGTAACTCTCTGCTTCCTATTGCTTAGATACTCCCTTATCCACTGGAGCACCTTACCAGCTACACCTGCCTGTCTCTCCAGCTTATGTACCAGCCTCTTATGCGGTACTGTGTCAAAGGCTTTCCGACAATCCAAGAAAATGCAGTCCGCCCAGCCCTCTCTTTCTTGCTTAATCTGTGTCACCTGATCGTAGAATTCTATCAAGCCTGTAAGGCAAGATTTACCCTCCCTGAATCCATGTTGGCGATTTGTCACGAAGTCCCTTCTCTCCAGATGTGTTACCAGGTTTTTTCTCACGATCTTCTCCATCACCTTGCATGGTATACAAGTCAAGGACACTGGCCTGTAGTTCAGTGCCTCTTGTCTGTCGCCCTTTTTGTATATTGGGACCACATTCGCCGTCTTCCATATTTCTGGTAGGTCTCCCGTCTCTAGTGATTTACTATACACTATGGAGAGTGGCAAGCAAAGTGCCTCTGCACACTCTTTCAGTACCCATGGTGAGATCCCATCTGGACCAACCCCCTTTCTAACATCCAGATCCAGCAGGTGTCTCTTGACCTCCTCTCTCGTAATTTCGAACTCCTCCAAGGCCGCCTGGTTTACCTCCCTTTCTCCTAGCACAGTGACCTCACCCTGTTCTATTGTGAAGACCTCCTGGAACCTCTTGTTGAGTTCCTCACACACCTCTCTGTCATTCTCTGTATACCTGTCCTCGCCTGTTCTAAGTTTCAATACCTGTTCTTTCACTGTTGTTTTCCTTCTGATGTGACTGTGGAGTAGCTTTGGTTCGGTCTTGGCTTTGTTTGCTATATCATTTTCAAAATTTTTCTCTGCTTCTCTTCTCACCCTGACGTACTCATTCCTGGTTCTCTGGTATCTCTCCCTGCTTTCTGGTGTTCTGTTATTCCGGAAGTTCCTCCACGCCTTTTTGTTCAGTTTCTTCGCTTCCATACATGCCCTATTATACCATGGATTCTTCTGTTGCTTCTCGGATTTTTCCCTTTGGGCCGGGATGAACCTGTTTACTGCCTCCTGACACTTTTGGGTAACATAGTCCATCATACCCTGTACAGACTTGTCTCTGAGGTCTGTGTCCCAAGGTATTTCACTTAGGAAACTTCTCATCTGTTCATAATTCCCCTTTCGGTATGCCAGCCTTTTGATTCCTAGTTCTTTTTGGGGGGAGATAAGTCCT
>NC_091226.1:10441583-10471583 GCF_040958095.1 Procambarus clarkii
GGCAATTCTCCCGACATAAGTGACTCATTAAAGATCATTGCCAGAGGCACGCTGAGAGCCTGCGCTGCCTCTTTAAGTATCCACGGTGATACTTTGTCTGGTCCAACGGCTTTAGTTGCATCCAGTGTTGTCAACTTTTTCATTACCTCCTCTGCTGTCACCTCTATATCTGATAGTTTTTCATCTAGGGTAATCGCTTCTAACAATGGGAGCTGCTCAGGCTCGGTTGTGAACACTCCATGGAAATTTGCATTCAGTACCTCGCAGATTTCCTTGTCGCTTTCTGTATATGCCCCTTCTGTTTTCCTCAGTCTTGTCACTTGGTCATTTATCGACATCTTCCTTCTTATATGACTATGTAGTAATTTAGGTTGCTTTTTCGCTTTGACTGCAATATCATTCTCATAATTTCTTTCCGACACTCGTCTTATGTTAATGTAATCATTCCTAGCTCTGTTACATCTAATCCTGTTGTCCTCTGTCCTTTGTCTTCTGTACTTCCTCCACTCCCTCCTGCTTCTCACCTTTGCTTCCTGACACTGTCTATTAAACCATGGGTTATTATATTCCCTCCTGCTTTTTTCCTTTATTGTTGGAATAAATCTCTCTTCAGCCTCCTTGCATTTCAATATGACTTGGTTCATCATACCTTGCACTGTTTTTCCTCTAAGTTCTTCCTCCCACTGCACTTCTCCCAGGTAGTCCCTTATCCTTCTGTAGTCCCCTTTTCTGTAATCAAGTCTCCTTTCCCGGACCTCTTGCCCTTTGGTCACAATTTTAAGCTCCATCATGTAGTCATAGACTAGGACACAATGGTCACTGGCTCCAAGTGGTATTTCATGTTCCAACTGCTCGATGTCTTCTACATTCTGGGTGAAAATGAGATCTAATAGGCTAGGCGTATCCCCTCCTCTTTCCCTAGTATCTTCCTTCACATGCTGTGTTAGGAAATTCCTGTCAATAACGTCTACCAGCTTCGCTCCCCAGGTCTCCTCCCCGCCATGGGGATTCCTCGTTTCCCAGTCTCTCTCTCCGTGATTTAGGTCCCCCATGACCAGCAGCTTCGCTCTCATTCTATGCGCTATAGTTGCTGCCCTCTGCAGTTCATCTATACATGTCTTGTTGCTTTCCTCGTACTCCTTCCTGGGCCTTCTACTGTTTGGTGGGGGATTGTAGAGTATCAAGATTACAATCTTCTTCCCATCCACTGTCAGAGTTCCATGTATGAAGCTCGTGCTTTCATTGGTACCCGGATTTTCCAGCTCATCAAACTTCCATTTCCGCTTTATTAAGAGTGCCACTCCTCCTCCCTGTCTCTGTGTCCTTTCTTTTCTTATCACTTGGTACCCCTCTGGAAAGATTGCATCCGAGATCTTGCCGTTTATTTTAGTTTCCACTATTGCCACTATGTCTGGGTCTGCCTCACTAACTCTTTCTTTTATCTCTTCTGCTTTATTGGCTACCCCATCAGCATTGGTGTACCAAACCTTGAGACTCTTCTTGGAAATTCGGGTGTCAGAGTTCCCCCTTTCACCGGGGGTCTGGGGGGGACTGGGGGGCGAGTGGGGGCTGTAGGGGTGAATGGGGGGTGGTGCTAGGGGGGTGCCTGGTAGGCAAATGGGGTCTGGGCATCTAGGGGGGTAGGAAGGGCATAATGGGTCTGAATAGCATAGGGGGGTTGGGAAATAGAGTGAGACTGAGAGTCAGATAGAGATTGAGAGGTTGGGGGGGGGGGAGAGATATTAAGGGCAGAGGACTGAGAGGAGAATGGAGCATGGGTGCTGGGAGTGGAAGAGAGGGTGTATTAGTTAGGGGGGGGAATTGGGGGTAGGTGGGGGTTTTGGGGGTAGAAGAGGAGAAGAGGGAGATGGAGGAAGGTATTAGGGGGTCACAAGGTGAGGGGGTTAAATGTGGGCTGGAGGTGCATAGGAGGGGTGAGGGTTGGGTGGGGTTTGGGGGTGAGTGTAAGAGGGGTGCAGTGGAAGCTGGGATGGAGTAGATGGAATTGAAGGCAATGGGGTAGAAGGGGCAGGGTGTGTGTGTGTGTTTGTGTGTGTGTTTGTGTGTGTGTGTGTGTGAGTGTGTGAGTGTGAGTGTGAGTGTGTGTGTGTGTGTGTGTGTGTGTGTGTGTGTGTGTGTGTGTGTGTGTGTGTGTGTGTGTGTGTGTGTGTGTGTGTGTGTGTGTGTTTGTGTGTGTTTGTGTGTGTGTGTGTGTGTGTGTGTGTGTGTGTGTGTGTGTGTGTGTGTGTGTGTGTGTGTGTGTGTGTGTGTGTGTGTGTGTGTGTGTACTCACCTAGTTGTACTCACCTAGTTGTGTCTGCAGGATCGAGCATTGAATCTTGGATCCCGCCTTTCGAGCATCGGTTGTTTACAGCAATGACTCCTGTCCCATTTCCCTATCATACCTGGTTTTAAAATTATGAATAGTATTTGCTTCCACAACCTGTTCCTGAAGTGCATTCCATTTTCCCACTACTCTCACGCTAAAAGAAAACTTCCTAACATCTCTGTGACTCATCTGAGTTTCAAGCTTCCATCCATGTCCCCTCGTTCTGTTACTATTCCGTGTGAACATTTCGTCTATGTCCACTCTGTCAATCCCTCTGAGTATTTTATACGTTCCTATCATGTCCCCCCCTCTCCCTTCTTCTTTCTAGTGTCGTAAGGCACAGTTCCCTCAGGCACTCCTCATACCCCATCCCTCGTAGCTCCGGGACGAGTCTCGTTGCAAATCTCTGAACCTTTTCCAGTTTCATTATATGCTTCTTCAGATGGGGATTCCATGATGAGGCGGCATACTCTAAGATTGCCCTCATGTAGGCAGTGTAAAGCGCCCTAAATGCCTCCTTACTTAGGTTTCTGAATGATGTTCTAACTTTTGCCAGTGTAGAGTACGCAGCTGTCGTTATCCTATTTATATGTGCTTCAGGAGATAGATTAGCTGTCACGTCCACACCCAGGTCTCTTTCGCGCGTCGTCACAGGTAGGCTGTTCCCCTTCATTGTGTACTGGCCCTTTGGTCTCCTATCTCCTAGTCCCATTTACATAACTTTACATTTGCTCGTGTTGAATTCCAGTAGCCATTTCTCTGACCATCTCTGCAACCTGTTCAGGTCCTCTTGGAGGATCCTGCAATCCTCATCTGTCACAACTCTTCTCATCAACTTTGCGTCATCCGCAAACATCGACATGTAGGACTCTACGCCTGTAAACATGTCGTTAACATATACAAGAAATAGAATTGGTCCCAGCACCGATCCTTGTGGTACTCCACTTGTTACTGTTCGCCAGTCCGACTTGTCGCCCTTACCGTAACTCTTTGGCTCCTTCCTGTTAGGTAGTTCCTTATCCATGCTAGGACCTCTCCCCCCACCCCCGCCTGCCTCTCGAGCTTGAACAGCAGTCTCATGTGCGATACTGTATCAAAGGCTTTTTGTCAGTCCAGAAATATGCAGTCTGCCCAACCATCTCGGTCCTGTCTGATCCTCGTTATTTTATCATAGAATTCTAGAAGGTTTGTTAGGCACGATTTCCCTGTCCAGAACCCATGTTGATGTTTGTTCACAAACCTAATGTTCTTCAGGTGTGCAACCAGTCGTAGCCTAATTATTCTTTCCAGTATTTTACAGGGGATGCTTGTCAGTAATACAGGTCCATAGTTAAGTGCCTCCTCCCTATCACCTTTCTTAAAGATCGGCACGACATTTGCCTTCTTCCAGCAACTGGGCAATTCTCCTGACATAATTGACTCATTAAAGATCATTGCCGCAGGCACGCTGAGGGCCTGCGCTGCTTCTTTTAGTATCCACGGTGATACTTTGTCTGGTCCAACTGCTTTAGTTGCATCTAGAGTTGTCAACTGTTTCATTACCTCCTCTGCTGTCACCTCCATATCTGATAGTCTTTCTTCTAGGGTAACCCCTTCCAACAATGGGAGCTGCTCAGGCTCGGTAGTGAACACTCCATGGAAACTGGCATTCAGTGCCTCGCAGATTTCCTTGTCACTTTCAGTATATGGCCCCACTGTCTTCCTTAGTATTGTCACTTGGTCGTTCACCGACATTTTTCTTCTTATATGACTGTGTAGTAATTTAGGTTGTTTTTTCGCTTTGATTGCAATATCGTTCTCATAGTGCCTTTCCGATGTTCGTCTTATGATAATGTAATCGTTCCTAGCTCTGTTGCATCTGATCCTGTTGTCCTCTTTCCTTTGTCTTCTGTACTTCCTCCACTCCCGCCTGCTGGCCATTTTTGCTTCCTGACACTGTCTATTAAACCATGGGTTATTATATTCCTTCTTATTTTTTCCCTTTACTGTTGGTATAAATCTCTCTTCGGCCTCCTGGCATTTCTGTATGACTAGGTCCATCATATCTTGGACTGTTTTTCCTCTAATTTCTTCCTCCCACTGCATTACACCCAGATAGTCCCTTAGCTCTTATAGTCCCCTTTCCTGTAGTCAACGCTCCTTTCCCAGATCTCTTGTCCCATGGTTATAAGTTTGAATTCCATCATGTAGTCAAAGACTAGGACACAATGGTCACTGGCCCCTAGAGGTATTTCATGCTCTAAATTCTCGATATCTTCTACGTTCTGGGTGAAAATCAGGTCTAATAGGCTCGGTGCATCTCCGCCTCTTTTCTTTGTGTCTTCCTTCACATGTTGTGTTAGGAAATTCCTGTCTATAACATCTACAAATTTTGCTCCCCATGTTTCGTCCCCTCCATGGGGATTCCTTGATTCCCAATTTATCTCTCCATGATTTAGGTCCCCCATGATCAGCAGCTTCGCTCTCATTCTGTGGGCTAGTGTTCCTGCCTTCTGCAGTTCATCTATACATGCCTTGTTGTTGTCATCATACTCCTGCCTGGGTCTTCTACTGTTTGGTGAGGGATTGTAGATCACCAAGATCACAATCTTCCTCCCATCTACTGTCAGAGTTCCATGTATAAAGCTTGTGCACTCATTGGTAACCCGATTTCCCAGGTCTTCAAACTTCCATTTCCGCTTTATTAGGAGTGCCACTCCCCCTCCCTGTCTCTGTGTCCTCTCTTTTCATATCACCTGGTACCCACCAGGAAAGATTGCATCTGAGATCATGTCATTAACTTTAGTTTCCACAATTGCAACTATGTCAGGATCTGCTTCACTCACTCTTTCTTTTATCTCTTCTGCTTTATTAGATACCCCATCAGCATTGGTGTACCAAACCTTGAGATTCTTCATAGAAACTCTTGTACCAGAGTTCTCCCTTTCTCTGGGGGTCTGGGGGGGGATCTGGGGGGTGTCTGGGTGTGACTGAGGGCAGGGGGGATATGGGGGATCTGGGGGGTGTCTGGGGGATGACTGGGGGCGGCGAGGATCCGGGGGATGTCCGGGGGTATCCGGGGGGGATCCGGGGGGTGTCTGGGGGGGGTCCGGGGGTGTATGGGGGGTGAAAAAGGTCAGGAGGGGTGCTTGGTGGGGCTAATGGGGGCTGGGCTTCTAGGAAGGTAGGTAGGAGGGTCTGGGGGAAGGGCCTGGGTAGGTAGGTCTGGGTCTTGTGTTGTTTGTTAAGATTTCTCTGGTGATGGTCTGGTTGTGAGAAGAGATTATATGTTCCTTGATGGAGCCCTGTTGTTTATGCATTGTTAATCGCCTGGAAAGAGACGTTGTTGTCTTGCCTATATACTGAGTTCTTTGGGGCTTGCAGTCTCCAAGTGGGCATTTGAAGGCATAGACGACATTGGTTTCCTTCAAGGCGTTCTGTTTGGTGACTGGGGAGTTTTTCATGAATAGATAGCCGTTTTTTTGGTTTTATAGTAAATTGTCAATTGTATTTTCTGATTTTTGTCTGTAGGGATAACGTTTCTATCAACAATATCTTTCAGGACCCTTTCCTCCTTTTTATGAGCCGTAGAAAAGAAGTTCCTGTAAAATAGTCTAATAAGAACATAAGAACAAAGGCAACTGCAGAAGGCCTATTGGCCCATACGAGGCAGCTCCTATTTATAACCACCCAATCCCACTCATATACATGTCCAACCCGCGCTTGAAACAATCGAGGGACCCCACCTCCAGCACGTTACGCGGTAATTGGTTCCACAAATCAACAACCCTGTAACTGAACCAGTATTTACCCAAGTCTTTCCTAAATCTAAACTTATCCAATTTATTCCCATTGTTTCGTGTTCTGTCTTGTGTTGATACTTTTAATACCCTATTAATATCCCCTTTGTTATGTCCATTCATCCACTTGTAAACCTCTATCATGTCACCCCTAACTCTTCGCCTTTCCAGTGAATGCAACTTAAGCTTTGTTAATCTTTCTTCATATGAAAGATTTCTAATTTGGGGAATTAACTTAGTCATCCTACGCTGGACACCTTCAAGTGAATTTATATCCATTCTATAATATGGCGACCAAAACTGAACTGCATAATCTAAATGGGGCCTAACTAGAGCAAGATATAGCTTGAGAACCACACCAGGTAAATTAGTTAGGAGCAAGGGAGGAACAAGTAGGGGGTACAAGTGTTGTGTTGGTTGACTCTTCATGGGATGCAAGGTGTTTCACCTTTTTTTTATATAATATCTTCAACAAAACCGTTAGAGAAGCCATTGTTGACTAAGACCTGCCTTACCCTACTGAGTTCTTCATCGACTTGCTTCCATCCTGAGCTGTGGCTGAGAGCACGGTCGACGTAAGCGTTGATAACACTCCTCTTTTACCTGTCTGGCCAGTCACTATTGGCATTGAGGCACATTTCTATGCTTGTTTCCTTAGTGTAGACTGCAGTGTGGAAGCCTCTGCTCCTTTCCGTGACTGTTAAATCCAGAAAGGGCAGCTTCCCATTATTCTCCATCTTGTAAGTGAAACTCAACACAGAATTCCGCTCAAATGCCTCCTTTAGCTGCTGCAGACATCTGGCATCAGGTACCTGCATAAAAATGTCGTCAACATACCTGCAGTATATGGCGGGTTTCTAGTCCATGTCAACTAATACCCTTTGCTCGATGGTACCCATGTAGAAGTTTGCAAACAGGACACCCATGGCGACCCCATCTACTTGCTTATACATGTGCCCAACCGGGCTCAAGAAGGGTGCCTCTTTAGTGCAGGCTTGGAATAGTTGCCTCAGTATGTTTTCTATTATGTCAAGAGGAGTGCAAGCCAGGTCACGATACACTCTGTCCGCTATCATCCCGATTGTTTCAGAACAATCGTTTCATCCCGATCAAACGATTGTTACTTTGATAAAGCCGCCTTCAAACGCCATAGCAACTTCAAATTCATTTGACGTTTTGGAGGACGAGTGCTGTGGAGAGACTGTGGATCGCGCAAAAGGGAAAGCAACGAAGAGAAAGGAAGCGCAGGCCCCTCAGAAAGTAAAGGAAGTACCTAAGCAAACATTAGTTGTGGGAGATTCCCAGATAAGGTATTTGGATAGAACGTTTTGTGCTAGAGATATGGGGAACAGGTTAAGGGTTTGCTATCCCGGAGCTGGCATTGGTGATATTATAAACAACATGAATGATATTATGGCTGGTAATGGGAACAATCCCATTATTTGCATTAGCGTGGGAGGAAATGATGTTGGTCGAGTCAGGAGTGAGGAACTGATTCAGAGGTATAAAACAGCCATAGAGTTAGTTAGGAGCAAGGGAGGAATCCCGATCATATGTGGCATTCTTCCAAGAAAGGGAGTGGGAAATTAATGGATATCGAGGGCACTTGGTGTCAATTGCCGGCTGGAAAGATATTGCAAATCAAATGCAATATCTTTCATAGACAACTGGGAACACTTCTATGGAAGAAATGAAATGTATGCTCGTGATGGGGTGCATCTATCGAGAGCTGGGGTTGTTGCTGTTGCGAACTCGCTAGAAGAAGTGGTTAGAGGTGTTTGTTTGGGTTTAAACTGTTAGTAGATAGAGGTATGGGAATTGATTTGGAGGAAGGAGGTAATAAAAGTATGTGTTTGTGGGAGAAAGGAATTGGCAAAACGATCAGGGAAAGAGAAGGTCCGCAAAATAACAATTCACTTAGGGTATATTACACTAACAGTAGAAGTCTAAGAAATAAAATTAACGAATTAAATGCTCTTGTCTGCACAGAAAAAATAGATATTATTGCACTTACCGAAACGTGGATGAATGTAGAAAATAGAGAACTATTAGCTGAATATCAAATATATGGATTTAAACTATTTCACACAGATAGATATATTAGACGAGGAGGTGGAGTAGCCATATATGTTAGGGACAATTTGAAATGTAGTCTCAAAGAGGGAATCAAAACAGAGCCACACACAGAAACTATTTGGATTGAATTAAACGAAAAAGCTAATAATATTATAATAGGAGTAATATATAGGCCACCAAATTTAGACAGAATGGAAGCAAAGCATCTATGGGATGAAATATCTAGAGCATCTAGATCTAACAGTATTTATGTCATGGGTGACTTTAATTTTAGCGGAATAAACTGGTTGAACAAAACAGGGAATAGTGAAGCAGAAGATTTTCTAGAATTAATTGACGATTGCTTTCTTACGCAACACATTAAGGAACCAACACGGGAAAATAATATTTTAGATTTAGTGTTAACTAACAGGGAAACGCAAATTAATGACATCGAAATAGGGAGTGAGCTAGGGAGCAGTGATCACAAAGAAATCAGATTTAGCATAGAATGGAATAGACCAGTAGGAGAAAATTCTGTTAAAGTGCCAGATTTTCGAAAAGCTGATTTTAATAGCCTAAGAAATTTTTTGGGTCAAATTGATTGGAAAGGCTTGGGTATGGGGTGTGGGCCGGTCTTGGTGCGAGACATGAACCCAGCGATAGGTGACTTAAATGGGGATTTCGATGTGGATTCAATATATAACTTATTTAAGAATATTCTAAACAAAGCACAGGAACGTAGTATACCATACAAATTGAATAGATCGTATACTAATGACCCAAAGTGGATAACAAAGAATTTGAAGAACCTTATAGGTAAAAAGAGAGCTTGGTACAAATGGATTAAAAATGGGGAGGTCACTTTAGAACAGGAATTCGTACAACTGGTTAGAAATGTTAAAAAAGAGATAAGGAAAGCAAAAAGAAACTATGAAGTTCGCATAGCAGGGCAAGCAAAGACAAATCCTAAAGGGTTTTTTCAGTTATATCGTACTAAGACTAGGGAAAGGATAGGTCCATTAAAAACTGAGACAGGTCAAATAACAGATAGTGATGAAGAGATGAGTAGTATTTTTAATAAATATTTTGTATCTGTATTTACTAAAGAGGAACTTAACAATATGCCTTCAGCCGAACAAGTCTATGTGGGTGGGGACGAGGACAGGTTGACGAGTTTAGCAGTTACCAGGGAGGATGTTCTTAAACAAATAGTAAAACTCAAACCAAACAAATCCCCAGGGCCGGATGAAGTGTTTGCTAGGGTGCTTAAAGAATGCAAAGAGGAGCTTTGTGACCCACTGTCAACCATATTTAATAAATCAATAGAGTCAGGCAGAGTGCCAGAGTTTTGGAAAGTTGCTAATGTGATACCAGTTTTTAAGAAAGGAGATAGATCACTTGCGTCTAACTATCGACCAATTAGCCTAACGTCTATTGTGGGAAAGTTACTCGAATCTATAATAGCAAATAAAATTCGTCTTCATCTTGAAAAACATAAATTAATAATTGAGTCGCAACATGGTTTTATAAATGGCCGTTCATGTTTAACAAATTTGTTATCTTTTTATTCTAGCATTGTTGAGGCAGTTGATAGTGGTAAGGATTGCGATGTTGTATACCTTGACTTTAGCAAAGCTTTTGATACAGTGCCACATGAAAGACTGATTAAAAAAATAGAGTCTCATGGTATTGGGGGTGCTATATTAAGCTGGATTAGGGCATGGCTATACCAAAGGAAACAGAGAGTTAGTATAAATGGAATCAAGTCAGAGTGGGAAAATGTTGTAAGTGGAGTGCCTCAAGGCTCTGTCCTGGGACCTCTGTTGTTTATAATATATATAAATGATTTAGATTCAGGTTTGAGTAGCAACATTTGCAAATTTGCCGATGATACGAAAATCGGTAGGGAAATTAATTCGGAGGAGGACTCACTATCACTTCAAGTTGATCTAGATAGGGTTTTGAAATGGTCAAAGGATTGGCAGATGCAGTTTAATGCTGATAAATGTAAAGTTCTGAGGTTAGGTAATGATGATAGAGTTACAAGATACGAGCTAGATGGTGTTGTGATTGCGAAGTCGGATTGCGAAAGGGATCTGGGAGTTATGATTAGTAAGAATTTAAAACAAAAGGATCAATGCATAAATGTTCGTAATAAGGCAAATCGGACACTTGGATTTATTAATCGCAGCGTTAGTAACAAGACACCTGGTGTGGTTCTCAAGCTATATCTTGCTCTAGTTAGGCCCCATTTAGATTATGCAGTTCAGTTTTGGTCGCCATATTATAGAATGGATATAAATTCACTTGAAGGTGTCCAGCGTAGGATGACTAAGTTAATTCCCCAAATTAGAAATCTTTCATATGAAGAAAGATTAACAAAGCTTAAGTTGCATTCACTGGAAAGGCGAAGAGTTAGGGGTGACATGATAGAGGTTTACAAGTGGATGAATGGACATAACCGGGGGGATATTAATAGGGTATTAAAAGTATCAACACAGGACAGAACACGAAACAATGGATATAAATTGGATAAGTTTAGATTTAGGAAAGACTTGGGTAAATACTGGTTCAGTAACAGGGTTGTTGATTTGTGGAACCAATTGCCGCGTAACATTGTGGAGGTGGGGTCCCTCGATTGTTTCAAGCACGGGTTGGACAAGTATATGAGTGGGATTGGGTGGTTATAGAATAGGAGCTGCCTCGTATGGGCCAATAGGCCTTCTGCAGTTACCTTTGTTCTTATGTTCTTATGTTCTTATCAAAACATCAGGTCTATGTTTTGGTTAGGGGTAATGCTTTTTACTCCTTTACGGATTATTTCTTTCATTATTCTTTCCTCTTTTATATGTTCACTGTGCATGGTTGATTTGTAATATATTTTTATTGCATTACTCCTAATCAAAACATAGCCCTGGTCATATTCTACAAAACCATGAAGACTTCCAAACTCCTTATCAAAAACAGCCCGAAGCAGAATGATAACCCTCTACAGCAGACAAGCGTTGTATACATGTACACTTGCCCCCACGAATAATGTAACCCTCAATGTAAGTACATAGGTATGACGTCGACCAAGCTGACGAGGCGTTTGACATGTCATCTTCAATCCGGTGCCCCTAGGAATCACATGTGACAAGCCCATAACATCACCCTAACACGAGAAATAACTCAATCTTGAAATAATAAGAAAGAGAAAAACACACACACACACAGATGTGTGTGTGTGTGTGTGTGTGTGTGTGTGTGTGTGTGTGTGTGTGTGTGTGTGTGTGTGTGTGTGTGTGTGTGTGTGTGTGTGTGTGGTGTGTGTGTGTGTGTGTGTGTGTGTGTGTGTGTGTATGTGTGTGTATGTGTGTGAGTGTGTGTGTGTGTGTGTGTGTGTGTGTGTGTGTGTGTGTGTGTGTGTGTGTGTGTGTGTGTGTGTGTGTGTGTGTGTGGGTGTGTGTGTGTGTGTGTGGGCGTGTGTGTGTGTGTGTGTGTGTGTGAAAAGTTGATTGATTGACAGTTGAGAGGCAAGCCAAAAAAGCCAGAGCTCATCCCCCGCCAGCACAACTAGGTGAATACCCACACATCCTCACACACACACCCGCGCGTTTACAATAAAAAATAATGCTTCCATTACACAAAGGTCATTACATAGCGTCAAAACACAAGGAAACCCTTCCTTGTCTTCCCTGGTACCGGCTCGGCTTATTAATGCCCCGATTGAAAACATTTAAATATTTTCTGTGTTGCTTAGCAAATGTTGTCGAATTTTGGATGTTTGTGTTTTGTTTTGCATTTCAGCTCAGGATGGGAGATATTTGCTTTACTGGTTCGTTTAAGTACGAAACAATTATTATAAATTTGATTAGATGGAAACGCCCTGGGTAAATACTGGTTATGTAAGAGGCTAGTGATTTATCGAACAAATTACCAGGTAATTACTAATTACTTAGAAAAAAATAAAAATATACTAATATATATATTAGTATATTTTGGTAGCAGTCTTTCCTGTAGACATATATTATTAAATATGACCGAAAAAGTAAGATTAATAATTCTAACACGAATTTTCTCGATCTTTCGTACGTTTCTTTTCACTGTTGTTGATAATTCAAAAATCAATTCTCCAAAATTCATTTTTATTTCTAGTCTGACGCGACACTTGAGCGCGTTTCGTAAAACTTATTACATTTTCAAAGACTTTAGCTTACACATACACAACTGAATAGAATTTACACATCTTCGATTTGTTTATATCTACATTTGAGTGAGGTGGATGGGGTGAGGTGGTATTAATAGGGTATTAAATTCTAAACACAAGACAGAACACGAAACAATGGGTATTGAATGGAAGTAATTTGTAGAAAGCCTATTGGTCCATATTTCTTGATGCTTCTATTTTGGAGCGGAGTCTTGAGGTGGGTAGAATATAGTTGTGCATTAATTGGCTGTTGATTGCTGGTGTTGACTTCTTGATGTGTAGAGCCTCGCAGACGTCAAGCCGCCTGCTATCGCTGTATCTATCGATGGTTTCTGTGTTGTTTACTAGGATTTCTCTGGCGATGGTTTGGTTGTGGGAAGAGATTATATGTTCCTTAATGGAGCCCTGTTGCTTATGCATCGTTAAACGCCTAGAAAGAGATGTTGTTGTCTTGCCTATATACTGTTTTTTTTGGAGCTTACAGTCCCCAAGAGGGCATTTGAAGGCATAGACGACGTTGGTCTCTTTTAAAGCGTTCTGCTTTGTGTCTGGAGAGTTTCTCATGAGTAGGCTGGCCGTTTTTCTGGTTTTATAGTAAATCGTCAGTTGTATCCTCTGATTTTTGTCTGTAGGGACAACCAACACAACACCTATAACCCCTATTAGACTATTTTACAGGAACTTCTTTTCAACAGCTCATAAAACGGAGGAAAGGGTCCTGAAAGATATTGTTAATAGAAACGTTATCCCTACAGACAAAAATCAGAAAATACAATTGACAATTTACTATAAAACCAAAAAAACGGCTATCTATTCATGAAAAACTCCCCAGACACCAAACTGAACGCCTTGAAGGAAACCAATGTCGTCTATGCCTTCAAATGCCCACTTGGGGACTGCAAGCCCCAAAGAACTCAGTATATAGGCAAGACAACAACGTCTCTTTCCTGGTGATTAACAATGCATAAACAACAGGGCTCCATCAAGGAACATATAATCTCTTCCCACAACCAGACCATCACCAGAGAAGTCTTAACAAACAACACAGAAATCATCGATAGATACAACGATAGCAGGCGGCTCGACATCAGCGAGGCACTACACACCAAAAAGTCAACACCAGCAATCAACAGCCAATTAATGCTCAACTATATTCTACCCACTTCAAGACCCCGAACCAATATAGAACCTTCTGCAGTTACTTCCATTCTTTTTTTTTCTTCCCCAATTTATACCCATTGTTTCGTGTTCTGTCTTGTGTTTGTCACCTCACCCAAAACTTTTGTGCCATATCACCTCACCCAAAACTAGAATAATTACGACGAATTTTTATGTGAAAACTAAGTCTTTGAAACTGTAATAAGAAATTTCGAAATGCGTTCATGCGTCAGACAATAAATAAAAATAAATTTTAGAGAATCGATATTTCAATTACCATCGACATTGAAGAAAAACATAAGAAATATTGAGAAAATTCGTGTTAGAATTATAAATTTTACCTATTCGTTCATATTCAACAACATATATATATATATTAAATCTATCTATCTATCTATATATATGGATATATATATATGGATATATATATATGGATATATATATATATATATATATATATATATATATATATATATATATATATATATATATATATATATATATATATATATATATATATATATGTCGTACCTAATAGCCAGAACGCACTTCTCAGCCTACTATTCAAGGCCCGATTTGCCTAATAAGCCAAGTTTTCATGAATTAATGTTTTTTCGTCTACCTAACCTACCTAACCTAACCTAACCTAGCTTTTTTTGGCTACCTAACCTAACCTTACCTATAAATATAGGTTAGGTTAGGTTAGGTAGGGTTGGTTAGGTTCGGTCATATATCTACGTTAATTTTAACTCCAATAAAAAAAAATTGACCTCATACATACAGAAAAGGGTTGCTTTATCATTTCATAAGAAAAAAATTATAGTAAATATATTAATTCAGGAAAACTTGGCTTATTAGGCAAATCGGGCCTTGAATAGTAGGCTGAGAAGTGAGTTCTGGCTACTAGGTACGACATATATATATATATATATATATATATATATATATATATATATATATATATATATATATATATATATATATATATATATATATATATATATATATATGTCGTACCTAGTAGCCAGAACGCACTTCTCGGCCTACCATGCAAGGCCCGATTTGCCTAATAAGCCAAGTTTTCATGAATTAATTGTTTTTCGACTACCTAACCTACCTAACCTAACCTAACCTAACTTTTTCGGCTACCTAACCTAACCTAACCTATAAAGATAGGTTAAGTTAGGTTAGGTAGGGTTGGTTAGGTTCGGTCGTATATCTACGTTAATTTTATCTCTAATAAAAAAAAATTGACCTAATACATAATGAAATGGGTAGCTTTATCATTTCATAAGAAAAAAAATAGATAAAATATATTAATTCAGGAAAACTTTGCTTATTAGGCAAATCGGGCCTTGTATAGTAGGCTGAGAAGGGCGTTCTGGCTACTAGGTACGACATATATATATATATATATATATATATATATATATATATATATATATATATATATATATATATATATATATATATATATATATATATATATATATATATATGTCGTACCTAGTAGCCAGAACGCACTTATCAGCCTACTATGCAAGGCCTGATTTGCCTAATAAGCCAAGTTTTTCTGAATTAATATATTTTCTCTAAATTTTTTCTTATGAAATGGTAAATCTACCCATTTCATTATATATGATGTCAATTTTTTTTATTGGTGTTAAAATTAACATAGATATATGACCGAACCTAACCAACCCTACCTAACCTAACCTAACCTATCTTTATAAGTAAGGTTAGGTTAGGTAGCCGAAAAAGTTAGGTTAGGTTAGGTAGGTTAGGTAGTCGAAAAACAATTAATTCATGAAAACTTAGCTTATTAGGCAAATCGGGCCTTGCATAGTAGGCTGAGAAGTGCGTTCTGGCTACTAGGTACGACATATATATATATATATATATATATATATATATATATATATATATATATATATATATATATATATATATATATATATGTCGTACCTAGTAGCCAGAACGCACTTCTCAGCCTACTATGCAAGGCTCGATTTGCCTAATAAGCCAAGTTTTCATGAACTAATGCTTTTTCGACTACCTAACCTACCTAACCTAACCTAGCCTAACATTTTCGGCTACCTAACCTAACCTAATCTATAAAGATAGGTTAGGTTAGGTTAGGTAGGGTTGGTTAGGTTCGGTCATATATATACGTTAATTTTAACTCCAATAAAAAAAATTGACCTCATACATAATGAAATGGGTAGCTTTATCATTTCATAAGAAAACAATTTGAGAAAATATATTAATTCAGGAAAAGTTGGCTTATTAGGCAAATCGGGCCTTGCATAGTAGGCTGAGAAGTGCGTTCTTGCTACTAGGTACGACATATATATATATATATATATATATATATATATATATATATATATATATATATATATATATATATATATATATATATATATATATGTCGTACCTAATAGCCAGAACTCACTTTTTGGCCTACTATGCATGGCCCGATTTGCCTAATAAGCCAAGTTTTCCTGAATTAATATATTTTTTCTAATTTTTTTCTTATGAAATGATAGAGCTACCCATTTCATTATGTATGAGGTCAATTTTTTTTTATTGGAGTTAAAATTAACGTAGATATATGACCGAACCTAACCAACCCTACCTAACCTAACCTAACCTATCTTTATAGGTTAGGTTTGGTTAGGTAGCCGAAAAAGTTAGGTTAGGTTAGGTTAGGTAGGTTAGGTAGTCGAAAAACAATTAATTCATGAAAACTTGGCTTATTAGGCAAATCGGGCCATGCATAGTAGGCTGAGAAGTGCGTTCTGGCTACTAGGTACGACATATATATATATATATATATATATATATATATATATATATATACATATATATATATATATATATATATATATATATATATATATATATATATATATATATATATATATATATATATATATATATATATATATATATATATATATATATATATATATATATATTTAGGGGTACCACCACTGGTTTAATTAAAGGGACCCACATCCTCGAAGAAGAAAATAAATAGTGTTCAGAGAAGATCTTGTGGATTCTCACTGAATACTTTAATCTTTTCCTCTCCTACCACCCCCATTATTTTTTTTTTATTTGATTTTATTGTAATGCTACAGTTTACAGAAAACACACACTTATATAACAATATACCAATCAGTGTTCGAAGACTTCGTCCAGCTCCTCGGGGGTCGGGTGCGTACCCAAGATACAGCACGCATTTCCCCTCTGAACAGCGACACTGAGGCGCTGGAACATAAAACTGGCCGCTCTTGGGTCTCTAGTCTTCCCAATGAGTTCCTCGCCCAGCTCCTTCAGGAACTTAAGTGCACATTTACCCCAGGCGCCCAGAGTCTCAGAGCCTATTGGCACGAACCTGTAACAACGTTCTAGGTCCCTGTACTTGTTAGTTTTCTGGGTCTCCCTGAAGGTGGCCGCCCCGCCTCCCTCAGCTGCGCTGTAAGGTAGATAGGTATCAGCCAATGTGGATGCACACGTGTAGTCCCACACGACCTGTTTACCTTCCCTCCACGGCTGCAGGGTGACTCCATCTGGGCGTTTTTGGCTGTTGTCAGGTCTGCACAACTGGGGTTCCCTTTGTGCTGGGCATCCAGCTGATGCCAAACTTCTCTTGATGATGTCATTGACTGCTTCATGTCTGGCAATCTTTCCCTGTGTCTTACGACAGATGAGACCTATATATATATATATATATATATATATATATATATATATATATATATATATATATATATATATATATATATATATATATATATATATATATATATATATATATATATATATATATATATATATATATATATATATATATATATATATATATATATATATATATATATATATATATATATATATATATATATATATATATATATATATATATATATATATATATATATATATATATATATATATATATATATATATATATATATATATATATATATATATATATATATATATATATATATATATATATATATATATATATATATATATATATATATATATATATATATATATATATATATATATATATATATATTTATATATATATAGTAAAAACACCCCCACAGGGTCGTAGGTGGACCTCCCTCACAGGTCAGGGTCCCCCCCTAACCAGGAAACTCTCGTCCTACGGGAGTCAGAGGTTTATAAAGCTATCGTTTCATATCCCCCAGGCGGAACTGGTCGTCATGGTCTGGTATGTTGTAAATCACAGGGTAAGATTGCAAGACATGAAGAAATCAACGACATCATCAAGAGGAGCCTCGCCAAAGCCCGCTGCCCGGCACAAAGAGAACCACATTTATTCAGACCTAATGACCCTCAGAAGCGCCCAGATGGGGTCACCTTGCTTCCTTGGAAGGATGGTAAGCAAGTGGTATGGGACTACACGTGCGCTGCCACACTGGCCAGTACCTACCTCCACTACAGTACACGTGAAAGCGGTGGTGCTGCTTCTTTCAGGGAATCGCAGAAAATTATTAAATACAGAGGTCTGGCACACTGTTACAGCTTTGTTTCGATCGGCTCGGAGACCCTCGATTCGTGGGGAAAATGTGCATTGAAGTTCCTGAAGGAATTGAGGGACAAATTAATCAGCGCTACAAAAGATCAGACAGCAAAAAGTTTCTTGTTCCAGCGCCTCAGTGTTGCGATTCAGAGGGGAAATGCGTGTTGCGTCTTGGGCACGAGTCCAACTTCAGAGGAATTCGAAGAAGTGTTTGACTTGCAACAATGATCGAACCCGTCTGTGACATTCATCAATGTTTCCCATTGTCGTGTGTTTCAAGAGATCTATAACCTTTAAGCACTTTCTGTACTATTTTTGTATCAACCCATGTATATCTTGTGACCATCAAATACATAATAAAGCACAAAAAAAGGAAGGGGGTGGTAGGAGAAAAGCACACAGAAACTGTATTGAAGGGGATCTAAACATTCCCTCTAATGCGTTATGCGTGGTTCCTCCGAGGCTATGGGTCCCCCTTCTTCCAGCCAGAGCTGGTACTCCCTTCCATAATATATATATATATATATATATATATATATATATATATATATATATATATATATATATATATATATATAAATATATATACATATATATATATATATATATATATATATATATATATATATATATATATATATATATATATATATATATATATATATATATATATATATATATATATATATATATATATATATATTATTAAATATGACCGAAAAAGTAAGATTAATAATTCTAACACGAATTTTCTCAATCTTTCGTACATTACGCTTCACTGTTGGAGGTAAATCAAAAATCACTTCTCCAAAATTCATTTTTATTTCTAGTCTGACGCGACACGGGCGCGTTTCGTAAAACTTATTACATTTTCAAAGACTTCACAAATACACAACTGATTAGAACTTACGTATCTCTGATTTTATATCTACATTTGAGTGAGGTGGGAGGGGTGATGTGGCATTAACACAAGACAGAACAAGAGGGGATATTAATAGGGTATTAAAAGTATCAACACAAGACAGAACAGAAACAATGGGTATTGAATAGAAGTGTTTGTAGAAAGCCTATTGGTCCATATTTCTTGATGCTTCTATATTGGAGCGGAGTCTTGAGGTGGGTAGAATATAGTTGTGCAATAATTGGCTGTTGATTGCTGGTGTTGACTTCTTGATGTGTAGTGCCTCGCAAACGTCAAGCCGCCTGCTATCGCTGTATCTATCGATGATTTCTGTGTTGTTTACTAGGATTTCTCTGGCGATGGTTTGGTTATGGGAAGAGATTATATGTTCCTTAATGGAGCCCTGTTGCTTATGCATCGTTAAACGCCTAGAAAGAGATGTTGTTGTCTTGCCTATATACTGGGTTTTTTGGAGCTTACAGTCCCCAAGTGGGCATTTGAAGGCATAGACGACGTTAGTCTCTTTTAAAGCGTTCTGTTTTGTGTCTGGAGAGTTTCTCATGAGTAGGCTGGCCGTTTTTCTGGTTTTATAGTAAATCGTCAATTGTATCCTCTGATTTTTGTCTGTAGGGATAACGTTTCTATTAACAATATCTTTCAGGACCCTTTCCTCCGTTTTATGAGCTGTGGAAAAGAAGTTCCTGTAAAATAGTCTAATAGGGGGTATAGGTGTTGTGTTAGTTGTCTCTTCAGAGGTTGCATGGCTTTTCACTTTCCTTCTTATGATGTCTTCGATGAAACCATTGGAGAAGCCGTTAACTAGGACCTGCCTTACCCTACAGAGTTCTTCGTCGACTTGCTTCCATTCTGAGCTGTGGCTGAGAGCACGGTCGACGTATGCGTTAACAACACTCCTCTTGTACCTGTCAGGGCAGTCGCTGTTGGCATTTAGGCACATTCCTATGTTTGTTTCCTTAGTGTAGACTGCAGTGTGGAAACCTCCGCCCTTTTCCATGACTGTTACATCTAGAAAAGGCAGCTTCCCATCCTTTTCCGTCTCGTAAGTGAAACGCAGCACGGAACTCTGCTCAAATGCCTCCTTCAGCTCCTGCAGATGTCTGACATCAGGTACCTGTGTAAAAATGTCGTCAACATACCTGCAGTATATGGCCGGTTTCAAGTTCATGCCGACTAAGACTTTTTGCTCGATGGTACCCATGTAGAAGTTTGCAAACAGGACACCTAGGGGAGAACCCATGGGGACCCCATCTACTTGCTTATACATGTGCCCATCCGGGCTCAAGAAGGGTGCCTCTTTAGTACAAGCTTGGAGTAGTTTCCTCAGAATACTTTCTGGCATGTCAAGAGGAGTACAGGCTGGATCACGATACACTCTGTCGGCTATCATCCCGATTGTCTCGTCCACAGGTACGTTGGTAAACAGCGATTCTACGTCCAACGAGGCTCTTATCCCTGTGGCCCGTGTGCCCTGCAGTAAGTCCACAAATTCCTTTGGAGACTTCAGGCTGAAGGCGCAAGGAACATAAGGAGTCAGCAGGCCGTTGAGTCGCTTCGCCAGTCTGTACGTGGGTGTGGGTATCTGGCTAATGATTGGCCGAAGTGGGTTTCCAGGCTTGTGCGTCTTGACATTTCCATACGCATATCCAGGTTTATATTCCCCAATGATCTTTGGCAGGTGGAGTCCGGATTTCTTGGCGTTCACAGTTTCGATCAGTTTGTTGACCTTTGCTTTTAATTCGGCTGTAGTGTCCTTCGTTACCCTTTGGAACTTAGTTTGGTCAGAGAGTATGATGTTCATTTTCGACAGATATTCGTCTTTTTTAAGAATGACATATATTGGCGACTTGTCACCTCTCCTGACAACTATCTCCTTGTTCTCACGAAGGCTTTTAGCTACCGCTTTAAGCTCGGGGGACAGTATGGTGCTTCTGTAGTTGCCTCGATTCTTTCCTCCTTCTGCAATAAGTTCTGCTTGTAAGGTATCTTTGGTAGTGACCTTCTTTTGTGTCTCGAGGTCGAATATGTCGTCCAACAGATTTTCCAACTCTACTTTCCGGGCCATTTCACTCGGTCTGGACATAACATGACACAAGCCTGGAAACCCACTTCGGCCAATCATTAGCCAGATACCCACACCCACGTACAGACTGGCGAAGCGACTCAACGGCCTGCTGACTCCTTATGTTCCTTGCGCCTTCAGCCTGAAGTCTCCAAAGGAATTTGTGGACTTACTGCGGGGCACACGGGCCACAGGGATAAGAGCCTCGTTGGACGTAGAATCGCTGTTTACCAACGTACCTGTGGACGAGACAATCGGAATGATAGCCGACAGAGTGTATCGTGATCCAGCCTGTACTCCTCTTGACATGCCAGAAAGTATTCTGAGGAAACTACTCCAAGCTTGTACTAAAGAGGCACCCTTCTTGAGCCCGGATGGGCACATGTATAAGCAAGTAGATGGGGTCGCCATGGGTTCTCCCCTAGGTGTCCTGTTTGCAAACTTCTACATGGGTACCATCGAGCAAAAAGTCTTAGTCGACATGAACTTGAAACCGGCCATATACTGCAGGTATGTTGACAACATTTTTACACAGGTACCTGATGTCAGACATCTGCAGGAGCTGAAGGAGGCATTTGAGCAGAGTTCCGTGCTGCGTTTCACTTACGAGACGGAAAAGGATGGGAAGCTGCCTTTTCTAGATGTAACAGTCATGGAAAAGGGCGGAGGTTTCCACACTGCAGTCTACACTAAGGAAACAAACATAGGAATGTGCCTAAATGCCAACAGCGACTGCCCTGACAGGTACAAGAGGAGTGTTGTTAATGCATACGTCGACCGTGCTCTCAGCCACAGCTCAGAATGGAAGCAAGTCGACGAAGAACTCTGTAGGGTAAGGCAGGTCCTAGTCAATAACGGCTTCTCCAATGGTTTCATCGAAGACATCATAAGAAGGAAAGTGAAAAGCCATGCAACCTCTGAAGAGACAACTAACACAACACCTATACCCCCTATTAGACTATTTTACAGGAACTTCTTTTCCACAGCTCATAAAACGGAGGAAAGGGTCCTGAAAGATATTGTTAATAGAAACGTTATCCCTACAGACAAAAATCAGAGGATACAACTGACGATTTACTATAAAACCAGAAAAACGGCCAGCCTACTCATGAGAAACTCTCCAGACACAAAACAGAACGCTTTAAAAGAGACTAACGTCGTCTATGCCTTCAAATGCCCACTTGGGGACTGTAAGCTCCAAAAAACCCAGTATATAGGCAAGACAACAACATCTCTTTCTAGGCGTTTAACGATGCATAAGCAACAGGGCTCCATTAAGGAACATATAATCTCTTCCCATAACCAAACCATCGCCAGAGAAATCCTAGTAAACAACACAGAAATCATCGATAGATACAGCGATAGCAGGCGGCTTGACGTTTGCGAGGCACTACACATCAAGAAGTCAACACCAGCAATCAACAGCCAATTATTGCACAACTATATTCTACCCACCTCAAGACTCCGCTCCAATATAGAAGCATCAAGAAATATGGACCAATAGGCTTTCTACAAACACTTCTATTCAATACCCATTGTTTCTGTTCTGTCTTGTGTTGATACTTTTAATACCCTATTAATATCCCCTCTTGTTCTGTCTTGTGTTAATGCCACATCACCCCTCCCACCTCACTCAAATGTAGATATAAAATCAGAGATACGTAAGTTCTAATCAGTTGTGTATTTGTGAAGTCTTTGAAAATGTAATAAGTTTTACGAAACGCGCCCGTGTCGCGTCAGACTAGAAATAAAAATGAATTTTGGAGAAGTGATTTTTGATTTACCTCCAACAGTGAAGCGTAATGTACGAAAGATTGAGAAAATTCGTGTTAGAATTATTAATCTTACTTTTCGGTCATATTTAATAATATATGTCTACAGGAAAGACTGCTACCAAAATATACTAATATATATATATATATATATATATATATATATATATATATATATATATATATATATATATATATATATATATATATATCAGCTGGCAGGTGTACATGATCCCAATTTTACACGCTGTGCCACAGAGTGGGCCTCTCGTGCAGGCCAATCACCTCAACCACCATCCCCAAAATCCCACAAGCAATCCAGCTGGGATGGTCCCATTGTTGACCAAGTTGCTGCAGAATGCCTGGGTGCTGCAACAACACAACACGACATTGCTCGCCTCACAGCAGTAGCAGCACCACATGCAGGGGATTTCCTGTTAGCAACCCCAATGTCGGCAACTGGCACGCGTCTCACACCACACGCCCTCCGAATTGCTGTGGCCCTCCGCCTTGCTGCCCCAATCCACACCAGATATAGGTGTATTTGCGGCGAGGTGGTGGCTGACAGGTACGGTCACCATGGCCTACTCTGCCAAAGCACAGGGGGATGGCACTCGAGGCACAGTGAAGTTAACGACATCATCAAGAGGAGCCTCACCACAGCTGGATGCCCAGCTGAAAGAGAGCCCCGTTACCTAACGCCCCGTAACTCTGATGCTCTTATTGGTCGCCCGGATGGTATCACAGTGAACCCCTGGAAGAATGGCAAGCAGTTGGTATGGGACTACACATGCGTATCAACCCTGGCTAACACCTACATTGACCTCAGTGTTGCACAACCAGGTGGCGCTGCCACCCACAGGGAAGCAGCCAAATCCCGTAAGTATAGAGAACTGGATCACCACTACAATTTTGTCCCCATTGCTTCTGAGACGCTCGGCGCCTGGGGTAAAAGTGCTACCAGTTTTTTGAAGGAACTGGGTTCTAGGCTCATTGAAACAACAAGGGACCCGAGAGCTGCAAGCTTTCTTTTCCAGCGCCTCAGTGTGGCGATACAGAGGGGAAATGCGCACTGCATCCAGGGTTCCTGCCCGCCATCTGAGGAGCTGGAGGAACTCGACAACCTATGACAACCATCTTTGTAACCCATATGTAACCCCTTTTTTGTAACAAAGTTCAAATAAAGTAAATATATATGTGTACATACAAAAGAATGGGGGTGGTAGGAGAAGATAATATTAGTGTTCAGTGAGAAACCACAAGGTCTCCTCTGAATACTTTTTATTTTCTTCTCCGAGGCTATGGGTCCCCACATTGGCACCAGAGGTGGTACCCTCACAAACTTTTATAAAAAAAAAAAAAAAAAAAAATATATATATATATATATATATATATATATATATATATATATATATATATATATATATATATATATATATATATATATATATATATATATATATATATATATATATATATATATATGAGACAGTGTCAAACCACCATGGAGGATGAATTGAAACAGGAATTTCCTTAAGTACTTTCGTATATTAATACATCTTCAGAAGGAGTGATTTACAGGTCAAGTATTGGATATATATAGGCAGGAGAGAGTGGTGAAGTGAGGTGAAGTACAATGACAAATGAATGGTAATTAGGTGAACACAAATATGAGCCGCATAAGAACTGCAGAAGGCTTATTGGCCATACGATGCAGCTCCTATTCATACCCATCAATAGGCCCACACATGGAACATAATAGCATAAGATAGTAAATATTTACAATGAATTAGTGAGACAAATGTGTATCAATGATCTTACTCAAATTGTCCTTTGATCTATAAAAAATGGATCTAAGTTATATAAACCACTGCTAATGTTCAAATTACTTTCTTTTGTAATCTGTATCAGACCAGATTCAATTATGTTCCTGTTATAAGTGCTTTTACAATTCGTTATTGAAGAAGCCATCTCCCAATCAATTTGGTGAGCATCTTCTGACAGATGAACAAACAAAGCATTAGACAATTGGCCATGTCTTACAGAGTATTTATGTTGCGAAATTCTAAATTTCAAATCTTTATAAGTTTGCCCAACATAGAACTTATTACAGTCTTTACAAGGTATTTTATAATAACATAATTATCACTACGAGGGCTGTGCCTAACTAATAGCTTACCAACACTATTTTCGTAGGTAAACAATACATGTATATATAAAAAAGTTTCAAGGCCTTGACAATATTCTCAAACACAGAGAAATATGGTAAACATAACACATTCTCTGGGCGAATTTTTTCATTGTATGTATTATTATAATATGTGCGACGTGCTTTGCTACGGCAAACTTCAAAAAAATTCAGTGGGTAACAAAGCTTGAGACCAATCGAATCAATATTCTTAAACTCTTCATCTAAGAACTCACAACTCGAAGAGCTCTTAGATACATTGAAGAAAAAATTTATTTTTTTCGCATTGTATCTATGCCCTGAAAAATAATGAACATAAGATAAATTATTCGTAGGTTTTCTGCAGACACTAAACTTTAGTGAAAAATCTTCCCTATGAATACGTACATCTAGGAATGGCAAACATTTATCAATTTGAGTCTCCATAGTAAATTTTAAAGAGGTGACTTGATCATTAAGTTTGGCTACAAATTCGTCTGTGTTTACATCTGTAGGACATATACACAAAATATCATCAACATATCTAAACCATGGAATGAATCCTGAGTAATTTTTTAAACTAATTTCTTTTCGAAGAATTCCATGTACAAGTTTGAAAGCAATGGCGATAAAGGATTCCCCATTGCCATTCCAAAAGTCTGTAAATAATACTCATTATTAAAGATAAATTTACATTCTTTAATGCACAACTTGGCAAGATTGACAATAATATCAGCAGAAAGAGGTAAAACATGATTCATTAGTTCACGAGAAAGTTAATCAAGTATATCATCAACTGGTACCTTTGTAAACAAGGAACAAACGTCAAAACTGATTAACTTTACATGAGGAGTGACAGGAACACTATTCAATTTGTTAACTAATTCAAGAGAGCTATCTAAGAGTTCTTCGAATTGTGAGTCCAGAATTCTTAGATGAAGAGTTTAAGAATATTGATTCGATTGGTCTCAAGCTTTGTTACCCACTGAGTTTTTTGGAAGTTTGCCGTAGCAAAGCACGTCGTACATATTATAATAACATATGCAGTGAAAAAATTCGCCCAAAGAACGTGTTATGTTTACCATATTTCTCAGGGTTTGAGAATATTGTCAAGGAATGTGCCTCAATGCCAACAGTGACTGCCTAGACAGGTACAAGAGGAGTGTCGTTAACGCTTATGTCGACTGTGCTCTCAGCCACAGCTCAGGATGGAAGCAAGTCGATGAAGAACTCTGTAGGGTAAGGCAGGTCCTAGTCAACAACGGCTTCTCCAATGGTTTCGTTGAAGACATCATAAGAAGGAAGGTGAAACGCCATGCAACCTCTGAAGAGACAACTAACACAACACCTGTACCCCCTATTAGACTATTTTACAGGAACTTCTTTTCCACAGCTCATAAAACGGAGGAAAGGGTCCTGAAAGATATTGTTAATAGAAACGTTATCCCTACAGACAAAAATCAGAAGATACAATTGACGATTTACTATAAAACCAAGAAAACGGCCAACCAACTCATAAGAAACTCTCCAGACACAATGCAGAACGCTTTATAAGAGACCAATGTTGTCTATGCCTTCAAATGTCCACTTGGGGACTGTAAGCCTAAAATAATTCAGTATATAGGCAAGACAACAACATCTCTTTCCAGGCGATTAACGATGCATAAGCAACAGAGCTCCATTAAGGAACATATAATCTCTTCCCACAACCAGACCATCACCAGAGAAGTCTTAACAAAAAACACGGAAATCATCGATAGATACAGCGATAGCAGGCGGCTAGATATCTGCGAGGCACTACACATTAAGAAGTCGACACCAGCAATCAACAGCCAATTAATGCACAACTATATTCTACCCACTTCAAGACTCCACACCAATACAGAAGCATTAAGAAATATGGGCCAATAGGCCCTTTGCAGTTACTTCTATTCTTCCCTTTAACTTACAAAATATTATACCCATTGTTTCGTGTTCTGTCTTGTGTTGAAAGTTTGTTTTCACCTCATCCAAAAACTGTTGTAACATATCACCTCACCCAAATACAGATATAAAATCAAAGCTGTTTAAACTCTGTTTAGTGTTTGCAGGATATAGTTGTATGTGTGTAAACTAAAGTCTTTGAAAATGTAATAAGTTATTACGAAACGCGTTCAAGTGTCGCGTCAGACTAGAAATAAAAATGAATTTTGGAGAATTGATTTTTCAATTACCATCAACAGTGAAAAGAACCATAAGAAATATTGAGAAAATTCGTGTTATAATTATTAATCTTACTTTTTCAGTCATATTTATTAATATATGTCTACAGGAAAGACTGCTACCAAAATATACTTCTAAATCTTAATTTTTCGGTCATATTTAATAATATATATATATATATATATATATATATATATATATATATATATATATATATATATATATATATATATATATATATATATTAAATATAACCGAAAAAGTAAGATTAATAATTCTAACACGAATTTTCTCTATCTTGCTTATGTTTCTTTTCACTGTTGATGGTAATTCAAAGATCAATTCTCCAAATTTCATTTTTATTTCTAGTCTGACGCGACACTTGAGCGCGTTTCGTAAAACTTATTACATTTTCAAAGGCTTTAGTTTACAAACACACAACTGAAACTGAATAGAGCTTACACATCTTCGAGGTTTATATCTACATTTGGGTGAGTTGGATGAGGTGAAAAACGAAGCCTCAAAAAAAAACAGTATATAGGCAAGACAACAACATCTCTTTCCAGGCGTTTAACGATGCATAAGCAACAGGCCTCCATTAAGGAACATATAATCTCTTCCCACAAACAAACCATCACTAGAGAAATCTTAGCAAACAACTCAGAAATCATCGATAGATACAGCGATAGCAGGCGGCTTGACGTCTGCGAGGCAATACACATCAAGAAGTCAACACCAGCAATCAACAGCCAATTAATGCACAACTATATTCTACCCACTTCAAGACTCCGCTCCAATATAGAAGCATCAAGAAATATGAACCAATAGGCTTTCTACAATTACTTCCATTCAATACCCATTGTTTCGTGTTCTGTCTTGTGTTTGAATTTAATACCCATTCAATACCTATTGTTTCGTGTTCTGTCTTGTGTTGGAATTTAATACTCATTGAATACCCATTGTTGACAGTTCGTTTTTCACCTCATCCAACTCACCCAAATGTAGATATAAACCTCGAAGATGTGTAAGCTCTATTCAGCTTCAGTTGTGTGTTTGTAAACTAAAGTCTTTGAAAATGTAATAAGTTTTACGAAACGCGCTCAAGTGTCGCGTCAGACTAGAAATAAACATGAATTTTGGAGAATTGATCTTTGAATTACCATCAACAGTGAAAAGAAACATTAGAAAAATAGAGAAAATTCATGTTAGAATTATTAATCTTACTTTTTCGGTCATATTTAATAATATATGTCTACAGGAAAGACTGCTACCAAAATATACTAATATATATATATATATATATATATATATATATATATATATATATATATATATATATATATATATATATATATATATATATGTATATATATATATATATATATATATATATATATATATATATATATATATATATTTATATATATATATATATATGTATATATATATATATATATATATATATATATATATTTATATATATATATATATATTTATATATATATATATATATATATATATATATATATATATATATATATATATATATATATATATGTTTACATATATTATTAAATATGACCGAAAAAGTAAGACTAATAATTCTAACACGAATTTTCTCAATCTTTCGTACATTTCTTTTCACTGTTGGAGATAAATCAAAAATCAATTCTCCAAAATTCATTTTTATTTCTAGTCTGACGCGACACGAGCGCGTTTCGTAAAACTTATTACATTTTCAAAGACTTCGGAGATGCTTTAGTTTACAAATACACAACTGAATAGAACTTACGTATCTCCGATTTTATATCTACATTTGAGTGAGGTAGATGGGGTGAGGTGGCATTAATAGGGTATTAATTTCATCAACACAAGACAGAACAAGAGGTGGCATTAATAGGGTATTAATTTCATCAACACAAGACAGAACACGATACAATGGGTATTGAATAGAAGTGTTTGTAGAAAGCCTATTGGTCCATATTTCTTGATGCTTCTGTATTGGAGCGGAGTCTTGAGGTGGGTAGAATATAGTTGTGCATTAATTGGCTGTTGATTGCTGGTGTTGACTTCTTGATGTGTAGTGCCTCGCAAACGTCAAGCCGCCTGCTATCGCTGTATCTATCGATGATTTCTGTGTTGTTTACTAGGATTTCTCTGGCGATGGTTTGGTTGTGGGAAGAGATTATATGTTCCTTAATGGAGCCCTGTTGCTTATGCATCGTTAAACGCCTAGAAAGAGATGTTGTTGTCTTGCCTATATACTGGGTTTTTTGGAGCTTACAGTCCCCAAGAGGGCATTTGAAGGCATAGACGACGTTAGTCTCTTTTAAAGCGTTCTGTTTTGTGTCTGGAGAGTTTCTCATGAGTAGGCTGGCCGTTTTTCTGGTTTTATAGTAAATCGTCAGTTGTATCCTCTGATTTTTGTCTGTAGGGATAACGTTTCTATTAACAATATCTTTCAGGACCCTTTCCTCCGTTTTATGAGCTGTGGAAAAGAAGTTCCTGTAAAATAGTCTAATAGGGGGTACAGGTGTTGTGTTAGTTGTCTCTTCAGAGGTTGCATGGCGTTTCACCTTCCTTCTTATGATGTCTTCAACGAAACCATTGGAGAAGCCGTTGTTGACTAGGACCTGCCTTACCCTACAGAGTTCTTCGTCGACTTGCTTCCATTCTGAGCTGTGGCTGAGAGCACGGTCGACGTATGCGTTAACAACACTCCTCTTGTACCTGTCTGGGCAGTCGCTGTTGGCATTTAGGCACATTCCTATGTTCGTTTCCTTAGTGTAGACTGCAGT
>NC_091226.1:10476583-10503629 GCF_040958095.1 Procambarus clarkii
CTGCCCTTGGGTACTAAAGGAAGGAGCAGAAGAACTGTGTGTGCCACTCTCCATAGTGTATAACAAATCACTGGCAACAGGGAAACTGTCAGAAATTTGGAAAGCAGCTAACGTAGTCCTGTTATACAAGAACAGGAATAGACAGGAGGCATTGAACTACAGGCCCGTGTCCCTATCCTGCATACAATGGAAGCTAACGTGAGTGTGTGTGTGTACACACTCTCACGCTTTTCTTTTAGCGTGAGAGTAGTAGAAAAATGGAATGCACTTGGGGAACAGGTTGTGGAAGCAAATACTATTCATACTTTTAAAACTAGGTATGATAGGGAAATGGGACAGGAGTCATTGCTGTAAACAACCGATAGCTAGAAAGGCGGGATCCAAGAGTCAATGCTCGATCCTGCAAGCACATATAGGTGAGTACATATAGGTGAGTACACACACACACACACACACACACACACACACACACACACACACACACACACACACACACACACACACACACACACACACACACACACACACACACACACACACACACATGGGAATGTTACATTGGAAGGAAATGCCTCTGTACCTGAAACATTTGCGGAACGACTGAAAAAGAGCTCAGAAGCAATGTACACAGTGAGGGAGGTAGCGATGCAGGCAGCTATGTCACAGGAAGCAGCAAGGTGCACCACTCAACTGCTGGAAAGAAAAAGATCAGTGGGAGTTGTAGGCATCAAAGAACAGGAAGGATCCAACAGGCAAGAATGGAATGGCAAGGATAGAGAGGCAGTACATGGGCTACTGAATTGGTTACAGAAGGAAGGGGCTGTACATAACATTGAGAAGGGTTTTCAGGTTGGGCTGGTACAACAAGGACAGAAACCGACTTGTAAAGGTGGTGTTTACAAACAAAACCACGAAGGAGGATATTCTCGAAAGGAAGAGTCGTCTGCAGCATGTGGAGGGATACAAAAAAGTATTCCTGCAGAGGGACAGGACGAAGGAGGAGAGAGCCAGGGCAGCAGAGGGAAGGAGGAAGTGCAGGGAGAGAGGAACAAACCAGGAAATCACAGCACCCAACACAACAGTCCCAGAGACACGAGGGGAACCCAAAACCACAATCCCAGAAACACCAGAGGGGAGGGCAACACCACCACCCCCCTCTGCATAGAAACCCTCCCTTCCCCTCACCCTACCTGCCCCCACCCAACCCTCCCTCTCCCCCCACCCCATTCTGACCCTGACACCCCATCCCCATTATGTCCCCCTCCCACCTTTCCCCCCCTGTTCCTCCTCCCCCTTCATCCCATACCCTCCCTATCCTTCCTCCCCCCTCACCCCATATCCTCCATGTCCCCCCTATCTCCTTAACCCACACCCTACCTGTCCCGCCTTCCCTTAACCCCCCACTCCCCACCCCAAAATCCTCTGAGATCCTGCAAACCACCTCACAGATCTTCTCACCCACGGAACAGCTTCCCACACCAGCAGAATGCTCGCCAAGAAAGGGACATGCAAATGAACAGAAGAGAGTGCGCTTCAAGGCGATGTACACTAACATAGATGGGATTACAAATAAAACAAGTGAACTTGGAGAATGGGCACTAGAAGAAAACCCAGACATAATAGCACTCACAGAACAAAGCTAACGAAAATCATAACAAACTCAGTGTTTCCGCAGGGCTACTATGTAGTGAGGAAAGAGAGAGAAGGGAGAGGAGAAGGTGGTGTAGCTTTGCTACTAAGAGAAGGTTGGAGTTTCGAAGAGATGGTAATTCAGAACTGTGAAGGTTTCAGTGACTATATATCAGGCACCATAGCAACTGGAGGACAGAAAATTATAATAGTAGTCATATATAACCCCCCACCGAATAACAGAAGACCCAGACAGGAATATGATAGAAACAGCTTGGCCACCATCAATATAATAGAGAGAGCAGCTTCTGTGGCTAGCAGGAACGGATCCAGACTTCTAATAACGGGAGACTTCAACCATGGGAAGATAGATTGAGGGAACAGAGACCCACATGGAGGCCCAGACACATGGAGAGCTAAGGTGCTGGATGTGGCAACAAGAAACTTTCTAAGTCAACACGTCAAGGGACCGACAAGAATGAGAGGAGAGGACGAACCAGCCTTGCTTGATCTGATATTTACCCTAAATGAGTCGGATATAAGGGAAGTTAAGTTGGAAGCCCCCTTGGGAATGAGTGATCATAGTGTATTGTGCTTCGAGTACCTGGTTGAGCTAGGAATCATCTCCCCCCAAAAAGAACTGGGAAACAAAGGGCTGGCATACCGAAAAGGAAACTATGAGGAGATGAATAAATTCCTTAGGGATATACAATGGGACACAGAACTCAGAACCAAGTCCGTACAAGACATGATGGACTATGTCACCCAAAAGTGTCAGGAGGCTGTAAGCAGGTTGGTCCCAGCCCGATAGAAAAAAACAGAGAAGCAAAAAGAAGAATCCATGGTTTACTAGGGAATGTATGAAAGCAAAGGAGCAGAACAAAAGGGCATGGAGGAACTTCCGTAATAACAGAACACCAGAAAGTAGAGAGAGATACCAGAGAACCAGGAACGAGTATGTTAGTGTGAGAAGAGCAGCTGAGAAAAGGTATGAAAATGATATAGCTAATAAAGCCAAGACCGAACCAAAGCTACTACACAGTCACATCAGGAGGAAGAAAACAGTGAAGGAACAGGTGATGAAACTTAGGGTGGGCGAGGACAGGTACACAGAGAATGACAAAGAGGTGTGTGAAGAACTCAACAAAAGATTCCAGGAGGTCTTTACAATAAAACAGGGAGATGTCACGGCGCTAGAAGAGGTGACAGCAAACCAGGTGACCTTGGATAGGTTCGAAATTACAAGAGATGAGGTCAAGAAGCACCTATTGGAGCTGGATGTGAGAAAAGTTGTTGGGCCGGACGGAATCTCGCCATCGGTATTGAAAGAGTGTGCAGGAGCACTTTGCTTGCCACTCTCCATAGTGTATAGTAGGTCACTGGAAACGGGGAACCTACCAGAAATATGGAAGACTGCTAATGTAGTACCAATATACAAAAAGGGTGACAGACAAGAGGCACTGAACTACAGGCCAGTGTCCTTAACTTGTATACCATGCAAGGTGATGGAGAAGATTGTGAGAAAAAAACTAGTAACACATCTGGAGAGAAGAGACTTCGTGACAACCCATCAACATGGGTTCAGGGAGGGTAAATCTTGCCTTACAGGCTTGATAGAACTCTACGATCAGGTGACAAAGATTAAGCAAGAAAGAGAAGGATGGGCGGACTGCATTTTTTTGGACTGTCGGAAAGCCTTTGACACAGTACCCCATAAAAGGTTGAAGCATAAGCTGGAGAAATAGGCAGGAGTAACTGGTAGGGCGCTCCAGTGGATAAGGGAGTACCTAAGCAATAGGAAGCAGAGAGTTATAGTGAGGGGTGAGACCTCAGAATGGCGTGAAGTCACCAGTGGAGTCCCACAGGGCTCTGTGCTTGGACCTATCCTGTTTCTGATATACGTAAATGATCTCCCAGAGGATATAGACTCATTCCTCTCCATGTTTGCTGACGACGCCAAAATTATGAGAAGGATTAAGACAGAGGAGGACAGCTTGAGGCTTCAAGAAGACCTGGGCAAGCTGCAGGAATGGTCGAACAAATGGATGTTAGAGTTTAACCCAAGCAAATGTAATGTAATGAAGATAGGGGTAGGAAGCAGGAGACCAGATACAAGGTATCACTTGGGAGATGAAATACTTCAAGAGTCAGAGAGAGAGAAAGACCTTGGGGTTGTGTGACGGTGTTCCCCCCCCCCTTATATTTCTCCCACGCCTGCTGTAAGAGTCATGTCCACTTTACCCGAGCATTCTCTACGTCGCAGGCATCAGTTTGATATATGTGGGAGAGTGTAGTGTTCTCGCCTTGTCGAGAAATTTGTAAAAGAAGAGTATTTTGGCCTGTGGTTTAGGCCCTTTAGGAAGCCAATATGACGCTGGCTACTCTGTTTTGCCGCCAAAACTATGTGACGTCAGTGACACCAGATTGGTCACCGACAGCGACGTGGCACAGGGAGCCAATGAAAACCTCCCGTGGCGAATATGACGTCATGAAGGAAGGGGGGTCCGGTCAGAGCGCCACGGCGGCGCCATCAGTCTAAGACAGCACGTCAAGGAGGTCGGACGTGCGCAGGGGGGTCCTGTCAGTTGGACAGTTTACCCCGTCTCCGGAGGATTTACGCATCACCCGTGGTCTGCCATCACTTGTGGGGTCTTCCTTCGTTCATGTGTTGGACCAGAGAAGGAATTGACAGAATATTGAGCAACAAGTGCTCCAGGAACAGGTGTTGTGCAAGAGTGGAGTCTAGGCAGCAACGTATGCGACGGTTGATAGCTTCACAGTGATGACGTAGTGGCTGGGCCAATCCTCCGGAGGGAATCAGTCTGACACGACACGTCAAGGTGGTCGGATGTGTGAAGATTGATCCTGTCAATCTGACAGTAACACGCCACTCCCGTGGATCTTACGCTTCACCCGTAGTCTGCAAGTACGCCAGAGGTCTTCCTTCATTCCATGTGTGGATCGAAGAGGGAATTGACGGAATATTGAGCATCAAGTGCTCCAGGATCGGGTGCTGTGCAGGTGAAGTCTAGGCAGTATCGTCTGGGACGTCTGATAGCTTCACAGTGACGACGTAGCGGCTGGGCCAATCCACTGGGAAGCAGTGAAGAAGACACTAATCGGGAATCCGAACGACTGCAGAAGAGACGTAGGCAGGCAGCCGTAGCTGGGAGGAGAAGTTGACGGCCAGGAGACCGACTCCAACCCTACAAGAAGTCGTGGAGGAGCACGGACCTGCAGTGGAAAGAAACGGAGACGACGCGTTTATGGTGGGACGTTGATTGAGTTCCTGGAGGACATGACAGAGTGTGCGTGGGGGCGTTCCCTACACGAGGCAGGAGCCTGGACCAGGAGCTACAACTCAACTCTCACCGGAGGATAGGTGGAAGTAGGTGATTCTAGTTTCCCTTCCAATTCCCCTTTAGTCAGCTATATTATATAGCCAGAGTATTTTGTATGTCGTGAGCAAGGCTCACCTATGTCACAGTAAGGCACCAGTGTGCAGAGTGGGACTATATAGAGTACTCACGGAATTTATTATTATTATTGGTGTATGCAGGCACCCGGAGTAATTGATGAATTTACTGCGTTGATAATGTCTTTCATGAGACTGTAATATGATCAGTTATTGAGAGAGTATATATATATATAAATATACCAGTATTTGGTGATAGGCTAAGTGCCCAGTAACTATATTATTAATATTGTTGATGTCTATGATTTATCTATATATATATATATATATATATATATATATATATATATATATATATATATATATAAATATATATATATATATATATATATATATATATATATATATATATATATATATATATATATATATATATATATATATATATATACATATATATATGTCTATGCTTGTGTATTGAATAATCATTCATGTGTGCAGTGATTAATTGTGTTATCGCCCACGAAAGGAATTACTGAGAACTCCAGTGATATATACTTGCATACGTTATCATTAAATGAAGGGCAGTGTGTAATACCATGATAGTGAATTATTGTGTCCATTAATATAGAAATGTTTGATTGAGCTCAAGATCAGTGCAGCGAAGTATTTACATGCTATTGTCGCAAATATTGTGTGTATGAACTTTTAGTGATCTTTGAGAATTTAAAGAAACAGGCGCCTCACGCCACCAGGCAAACAAATACACAAACATTCGCGCGGTGGGAGTCGCCCAGCTGATTTTGACATTGACGTGAGGGGGAGCTTGGCGAGTTCATGATTATATGTGGGAACGAGCGACTTCCGCCTGAAACAGTTGTTTGCTTATTGATATAATCTTGTGATGTCTTGAGTTTTAAGTAAAATACAAAATACCTTGGTGTTTATATCATCCCCTCCATATTTCTTGTGGCTATATAATACCTGAAAGGAAATAGAGTGATAGAAATAAATACCTGCCTGATATCAAATCTATTGAGTGTGTTCTTGCCACTGCTACCACAATTCAACAAAACCACTGAAGTGTTACTGGACACGGGAAACACCAGTTGGCGACCTTGTGGTTAGTAGTAGAGCCCATGTCGAGGCGGGCACATAATAGTTAAGAGAACAAGTTGTGTTCCCACTCTTTCTCGATCAGAGGCCGGTTGGGATTGACTTGGATACTCTCCTGGCGTACAGTGGCGCCGCGAGGATAGAGTGAAGACCCGCAGGGCAACGGTGAGTGACCTTGGGTATACTGTTACTCGCCCCTCTTATGGTGGTGAACCCCGACATTGGCGACCTCGCCAGGATCACGATCAAGATAAAGGTTGCAGTTGTGGTACTTTGCAGTGGTATTAGGTATCAGGTGCAGGTTATCACTCATAGCACAAGATGGAGGATGATAAAGTAACAAGGTTCATTGACACTAGGGATGAGCAGGTACTGGAGGAGTGCACCAAGGCACAGTTACAGTCAATAGCAGACCATTTTGGGATAAAGCTGAGATCTTCCAAAGTGGGAGAGAGAAGACTGGAGATCATGGCACAGCTCAGAGCACGAGACAAAGTTTTGGGGGAGGAACGGCCACAAACACCTGCCAGTATGGGAGAACACCTGAGCATTGGTGGAAGCAGCAGAGGATCTAGCGGCAGCAGGCGCAGCGTTAGGCTGGAGATAATGAAGCTGCAGCTGGAAGCACAGCTGAAGCATGAGGAGTGAGAAGCACAGCTGCACAGGGAAGAACAAGAGCGAGAAGCACAGCTGAAGCGCGAGGAGCGAGAAGCACAGCTGAAACGAGAAGAGCGAGAAGCAGAAGCACAGCAGCGCAAAGAAGAGCGAGAAGCAGAAGTACAGCAGCGCAAGGAAGAGCGAGAAGCAGAAGCACAGCAGCGCAAGGAAGAGCGAGAGGCACGGCAGCGCAAAGATGAGCTAGAAGCTAGACTGAAACAGCAGGAGATAGAAGCTAACAAGGATGTGGAGCTGAAGCGAGCTGAGCTAGGGCTAGCTCCACCTGCTCCGCCTCAGCAGGAAGACCGCCGAGTGAGGGAGCGAGATTTGCCGGTCTTTATACCAAATGAAGCTGAAGGTTTCTTCGACCACTTCGAGAGGGTCGCCACCTTGAAGAAGTGGCCGAGGGCGGAGTGGGCGGAGCTGGTTCAGGGTAGGCTCACCGGTGAAGCTCGTGAAGCCTACAATATGCTCGACCTCCAAGAGTGTACCAACTACGATGCTGTAAAGAGAGCTGTGCTCCATTCTTTCAAGCACACACCGGAATGTTACAGGAAGAGATTCAGGGAATGTACCCGTTCGCCAGGAAAATCTTATGCGGAGACGGTGAGGGACATGGAGAGGAAATTCCTTAAGTGGCTGGAGTCTGAAGGAGCGAAGTCGGCTGAGGAGGTCAAGAGGCTTATGGTCATGGAGAAGTTTATGTCCGTGCTCTCTCCTGAGATCAGGGTGAGAGTAAAGGAGGCGGACATAAAGGACCTGAGGGCCGCAGCCGACAGAGCCGATATGCTGGAAGAAGCCCTGCGACCACACCAAGAGGGACGGCACCGACCGCCCGTACACTCCAGATATGGTAGAAGATATAGAAGGACAGACGGATGGAGGACGGGAGCGAGTTCTCCCAAGTCCCACCTCTCGAGTGGGGACAACAGAGGATCGAAGAGTGCTGTGGAGCCGGTAAAGAAGTACCAAGCTGAGAGCTCAGGAGCTGTTGCCGAAACGGAGGAGTCGATGAATGGCGCAAGGAAGATCCACAGAAGAAGAAGGATCCGCTGCTACAACTGCGGAATATTCGGACACGTCGCGCGGGAATGCAGACACCCTGAGCAGCGGGGGAACGTGGCTTTCGTGAGGGTCGAGGACCGGATGGCCGAGAGGGTGCGGGGTGAACCCGTACTGAGTGGGGAGAAAAGAGTTCACCCATTCGTGTGTGAGGGAACCGTAAGGATGGGGGACGCAGACCCCATCCCGGTGAAGATATTAAGAGACACTGGGGCAGATTTTACCCTGGTGAGTGAAACCCTGTTGCGCGAGGGTTACGAGAGTACCAGTGTGGGGGTGGCAAGTGTGACCACTGTGGGAGGCCCAGTGAGGATGCCCCTACACCAGGTGACTCTGAATTCTGATTATGGCTGCCAGACCCTTGTGGTGGGGGTCTGTGCATCAATGCCCAAGATGGAGGCACAAGTCATCTTGGGAAATGACGCATGTGGAGGATATGTCCTCCCGAATCTCGTGACGTGAAGGGCGAGGAGTGCATAGAGCACTACAAGGAGACAGGCGATGTGTTAGACGCCTGTGGGGACGAGAAAGGAATCGTCATGGTGGCGTTCCCGGTTTGTGCTGTGATGCCGAGGCAGTGCGAAGGACATGGAGGGTGCGGATCTGATGGGGCTGAGGAGATGTCCGACAGCCTGGGAATCGATCACCTCTTCGTGGGACCCGGAGAACGAGTGGAGGGCGAAGGCAGCCCGGATGGCGAAGTACAGGTGACCCTCGCCAGTTCTCTAGGGGTGGACCGCACTCGTCTTGGAGAGCTGCAGCAGATAGAGTTCCCCGAATTGATTCATGAGGCCAATGGAGGACGTGTTGGTCCTGAGAGGGCCACTCATTGTTACATACAGGACGGCATGCTGATGAGAGTGTTCTGCACAGAGCAGGGAACTGAGTGGGATGAAGCAGTATGCCCTGCGTTGTTTGCCATGTGTAACGCAGTGGTAGCATCGTTAGGTTTCTCACCTTTCCAGCTGGTGTATGGACAAGAGGTGCAAAGTCCTCTGTCCATGCTGGAGGAACAATGGACATCAGGAGTGACCGTGGGAACGGTCAACGGATACGTAAGGAGCGTTTCGCATTGGCGGCAGGAATACTGGTTGGAAATTAAACTCATCCGATGGGAAGACAACGTAGTAGCAGATGCCCTGCCCTGTATACACTAACCAGACATGACTCTTATTTTAAGGGGAGGGGTATGTGACGATGTTCCCCCCCCCCCCTTATATTTCTCCCACGCCTGCTGTAAGAGTCATGTCCACTTTACCCGAGCATTCTCTACGTCGCAGGCATCAGTTTGATATATGTGGGAGAGTGTAGTGTTCTCGCCTTGCCGAGAAATTTGTAAAAGAAGAGTATTTTGGCCTGTGGTTTAGGTCCTTTAGGAAGCCAATATGGCGCTGGCTACTCTGTTTTGCCGCCAAAACTATGTGACGTCAGTGACACCAGATTGGTCACCGACAGCGACGTGGCACAGGGAGCCAATGAAAACCTCCCGTGGCGAATATGACGTCATGAAGGAAGGGGGGGTCCGGTCAGAGTGCCACGGCGGCGTCATCAGTCTAAGACAGCACATCAAGGAGGTCGGACGTGCGCTGGGGGGTCCTGTCAGTTGGACAGTTTGCCCCATCTCCGGAGGATTTACGCATCACCCGTGGTCTGCCATCACTTGTGGGGTCTTCCTTCGTTCATGTGTTGGACCAGAGAAGGAATTGACAGAATATTGAGCAACAAGTGCTCCGGGAACAGGTGTTGTGCAAGAGTGGAGTCTAGGCAGCAACGTATGCGACGGTTGATAGCTTCACAGTGATGACGTAGTGGCTGGGCCAATCCTCCGGAGGGAATCAGTCTGACACGACACGTCAAGGTGGTCGGATGTGTGAAGATTGATCCTGTCAATCTGACAGTAACACGCCACTCCCGTGGATCTTACGCTTCACCCGTAGTCTGCAAGTACGCCAGAGGTCTTCCTTCATTCCATGTGTGGATCGAAGAGGGAATTGACGGAATATTGAGCATCAAGTGCTCCAGGATCGGGTGCTGTGCAGGTGAAGTCTAGGCAGTATCGTCTGGGACGTCTGATAGCTTCACAGTGACGACGTAGCGGCTGGGCCAATCCACTGGGAAGCAGTGAAGAAGACACTAATCGGGAATCCGAACGACTGCAGAAGAGACGTAGGCAGGCAGCCGTAGCTGGGAGGAGAAGTTGACGGCCAGGAGACCGACTCCAACCCTACAAGAAGTCGTGGAGGAGCACGGACCTGCAGTGGAAAGAAACGGAGACGACGCGTTTATGGTGGGACGTTGATTGAGTTCCTGGAGGACATGACAGAGTGTGCGTGGGGGCGTTCCCTACACGAGGCAGGAGCCTGGACCAGGAGCTACAACTCAACTCTCACCGGAGGATAGGTGGAAGTAGGTGATTCTAGTTTCCCTTCCAATTCCCCTTTAGTCAGCTATATTATATAGCCAGAGTATTTTGTATGTCGTGAGCAAGGCTCACCTATGTCACAGTAAGGCACCAGTGTGCAGAGTGGGACTATATAGAGTACTCACGGAATTTATTATTATTATTGGTGTATGCAGGCACCCGGAGTAATTGATGAATTTACTGCGTTGATAATGTCTTTCATGAGACTGTAATATGATCAGTTATTGAGAGAGTATATATATATATAAATATACCAGTATTTGGTGATAGGCTAAGTGCCCAGTAACTATATTATTAATATTGTTGATGTCTATGATTTATCTATATATATATATATATATATATATATATATATATATATATATATATATATAAATATATATATATATATATATATATATATATATATATATATATATATATATATATATAAATATATATATATATATATATATATATATATATATATATATATATATATATATATATATATATATATATATATATATATATATATATATATATATATATATATATGTCTATGCTTGTGTATTGAATAATCATTCATGTGTGCAGTGATTAATTGTGTTATCGCCCACGAAAGGAATTACTTAGAACTCCAGTGATATATACTTGCATACGTTATCATTAAATGAAGGGCAGTGTGTAATACCATGATAGTGAATTATTGTGTCCATTAATATAGAAATGTTTGATTGAGCTCAAGATCAGTGCAGCGAAGTATTTACATGCTATTGTCGCAAATATTGTGTGTATGAACTTTTAGTGATCTTTGAGAATTTAAAGAAACAGGCGCCTCACGCCACCAGGCAAACAAATACACGAACATTCGCGCGGTGGGAGTCGCCCAGCTGATTTTGACATTGACGTGAGGGGGAGCTTGGCGAGTTCATGATTATATGTGGGAACGAGCGACTTCCGCCTGAAACAGTTGTTTGCTTATTGATATAATCTTGTGATGTCTTGAGTTTTAAGTAAAATACAAAATACCTTGGTGTTTATATCATCCCCTCCATATTTCTTGTGGCTATATAATACCTGAAAGGAAATAGAGTGATAGAAATAAATACCTGCCTGATATCAGATCTATTGAGTGTGTTCTTGCCACTGCTACCACAATTCAACAAAACCACTGAAGTGTTACTGGACACGGGAAACACCAGTTGGCGACCTTGTGGTTAGTAGTAGAGCCCATGTCGGGGCGGGCACACAATAGTTAAGAGAACAAGTTGTGTTCCCACTCTTTCTCGATCAGAGGCCGGTTGGAATTGACTGGGATACTCTCCTGGCGTACAGTGGCGCCGCGAGGATAGAGTGAAGACCCGCAGGGCTACGGTGAGTGACCTTGGGTATATTGTTACTCGACCCTCTTATGATGGTCAATCCCGACAGTATATATCACGCCAGACCTGTCCCCTGAAGTTCATATCAAGAGGATAACATCAGCAGCATTTGCCAGGTTGGCTAACATAAGAACGGCCTTTAGAAACTTGTGTAAGGAATCTTTCAGAACATTATATACCACATATGTCAGACCAATCCTGGAGTATGTGGCTCCAGCATGGAGTCCATATCTAGTCAAGCATAAGACTAAACTGGAAAAGGTTCAAAGGTTTGCCACCAGACTAGTACCTGAGCTGAGAGGTATGAGCTACGAGGAGAGACTACGGGAATTGAACCTCACTTCGTTGGAAGACAGAAGAGTTAGATGGGGACATGATCACCACATTCAAGATTTTCAAGGGAATCGACAGGGTTGATAAAGACAGGCTATTTAACACAAGGGGCACACGCACTAGGGGACACAGGTGGAAACTGAGTGCCCAAATGAGCCACAGAGATATTAGAAAGAACTTTTTTATTGTCAGAGTGGTTGACAAATGGAATGCATTAGGCAGTGATGTGGTGGAGGCTGACTCCATACACAGTTTCAAGTGTAGATATGATAGAGCTCAATAGGCTCAGGAATCTGTACACCTGTTTATTGACGGTTGAGAGGCGGAACCAAAGAGGCAGAGCTCAACCCCCGCAAGCACAACTAGGTGAGTACAACTAGGTGAGTACACACACACACACACACACACACACACACACACACACACACACACACACACACACACACACACACAGGGCTATTGAAAATCGTGTTAACAAGAGACCCGTACATACTCTCCTTCACAACACAACACTGATACACACCTTCCTACACCCACACATCCCCACAGATGTGTCACCATGTGTTGTGTGTGGTTCATGTGTTACCATGTGTTGTGTGTGGTTCAGTAGTGTCTCCATGTGTTGTGTGTGGTTCAGTAGTGTCACCATGTGTTGTGTGTGGTTCAGTAGTGTCTCCATGTGTTGTGTGTGGTTCAGTAGTGTCACCATGTATTGTGTGTGGTTCAGTAGTGTCACCATGTGTTGTGTGTGGTTCAGTAGTGTCACCATGTGTTGTGTGTGGTTCAGTAGTGTCATCATGTGTTGTGTGTGGTTCAGTAGTGTCACCATGTGTTGTGTGTGGTTCAGTAGTGTCTCCATGTGTTGTGTGTGGTTCAGAAGTGTCTCCATGTGTTGTGTGTGGTTCAGTAGTGTCTCCATGTGTTGTGTGTGGTTCAGTAGTGTCTCCATGTGTTGTGTGTGGTTCAGTAGTGTCTCCATGTGTTGTGTGTGGTTCAGTAGTGTCTCCATGTGTTGTGTGTGGTTCAGTAGTGTCACCATGTGTTGTGTGTGGTTCAGTTGTGTCACCATGTGTTGTGTGTGGTTCAGTGGTGTCTCCATGTGTTTTGTGTGGTTCAGTAGTGTCTCCATGTGTTGTGTGTGGTTCATGTGTTACCATGTGTAGTGTGTGGTTCATGTGTCACCATGTGTAGTGTGTGGTTCAGTAGTGTCTCCATGTGTTGTGTGTGGTTCATGTGTTACCATGTGTTGTGTGTGGTTCAGTAGTGTCTCCATGTGTTGTGTGTGGTTCATGTGTTACCATGTGTTGTGTGTGGTTCAGTAGTGTCACCATGTGTTGTGTGTGGTTCAGTAGTGTCACCATGTGTTGTGTGTGGTTCATGTGTCACCATGTGTTGTGTGCAGTTCAGTAGTGTCACCATGTGTTGTGTGTGGTTCAGTAGTGTCACCATGTGTTGTGTGTGGTTCATGTGTCACCATGTGTTGTGTGTGGTTCAGTAGTGTCTCCATGTGTTGTGTGTGGTTCAGTAGTGTCTCCATGTGTTGTGTGTGGTTCAGTAGTGTCACCATGTGTTGTGTGTGGTTCAGTAGTGTCTCCATGTGTTGTGTGTGGTTCAGTAGTGTCAGCATGTGTTGTGTGTGGGTCATGTGTTACCATGTGTTGTGTGTGGTTCAGTAGTGTCTCCATGTGTTGTGTGTGGTTCAGTAGTGTCACCATGTGTTGTGTGTGGTTCAGTAGTGTCTCCATGTGTTGTATGTGGTTCAGTAGTGTCACAATGTGTTGTGTGTGGTTCAGTAGTGCTAACATGTGTTGTGTGTGGTTCAGTAGTGTCTCAATGTGTTGTGTGTGGTTCAGAAGTGTCACCATGTGTTGTGTGTGGTTCAGTAGTGTCTCCATGTGTTGTGTGTGGTTCATGTGTCACCATGTGTTGTGTGTGGTTCATGTGTTACCATGTGTTGTGTGTGGTTCAGTAGTGTCTCCATGTGTTGTGTGTGGTTCATGTGTTACCATGTGTTGTGTGTGGTTCAGTAGTGTCACCATGTGTTGTGTGTGGTTCAGTAGTGTCACCATGTGTTGTGTGTGGTTCATGTGTCACCATGTGTTGTGTGCAGTTCAGTAGTGTCACCATGTGTTGTGTGTGGTTCAGTAGTGTCACCATGTGTTGTGTGTGGTTCATGTGTCACCATGTGTTGTGTGTGGTTCAGTAGTGTCTCCATGTGTTGTGTGTGGTTCAGTAGTGTCTCCATGTGTTGTGTGTGGTTCAGTAGTGTCACCATGTGTTGTGTGTGGTTCAGTAGTGTCTCCATGTGTTGTGTGTGGTTCAGTAGTGTCAGCATGTGTTGTGTGTGGGTCATGTGTTACCATGTGTTGTGTGTGGTTCAGTAGTGTCTCCATGTGTTGTGTGTGGTTCAGTAGTGTCACCATGTGTTGTGTGTGGTTCAGTAGTGTCTCCATGTGTTGTATGTGGTTCAGTAGTGTCACAATGTGTTGTGTGTGGTTCAGTAGTGTTAACATGTGTTGTGTGTGGTTCAGTAGTGTCTCAATGTGTTGTGTGTGGTTCAGAAGTGTCACCATGTGTTGTGTGTGGTTCAGTAGTGTCTCCATGTGTTGTGTGTGGTTCATGTGTCACCATGTGTTGTGTGTGGTTCATGTGTTACCATGTGTTGTGTGTGGTTCAGTAGTGTCTCCATGTGTTGTGTGTGGTTCAGTAGTGTCACCATGTGTTGTGTGTGGTTCATGTGTCACCATGTGTTGTGTGTGGTTCAGTAGTGTCACCATGTGTTGTGTGTGGTTCAGTAGTGTCACCATGTGTTGTGTGTGGTTCAGTAGTGTCTCCATGTGTTGTGTGTGGTTCAGTAGTGTCTCCATGTGTTGTGTGTGGTTCAGTAGTGTTACCATGTGTTGTGTGTGGTTCAGTAGTGTCACCATGTGTTGTGTGTGGTTCAGTAGTGTCTCCATGTGTTGTGTGTGGTTCAGAAGTGTCACCATGTGTTGTGTGTGGTTCAGTAGTGTCTCCATGTGTTGTGTGTGGTTCATGTGTCACCATGTGTTGTGTGTGGTTCATGTGTTACCATGTGTTGTGTGTGGTTCATGTGTCACAATGTGTTGTGTGTGGTTCATGTGACACCATGTGTTGTGTGTGGTTCAGTAGTGTCACCATGTGTTGTGTGTGGTTTATGTGTCACCATGTGTTGTGTGTGGTTCAGTAGTGTCTCCATGTGTTGTGTGTGGTTCAGTAGTGTCACCATGTGCTGAGTGTGGTTCAGTAGTGTCTCCATGTGTTGTGTGTGGTTCAGTAGTGTCTCCATGTGTTGTGTGTGGTTCATGTGTTACCATGTATTGTGTGTGGTTCAGTAGTGTCACTATGTGTTGTGTGTGGTTTAGTAGTGTCACCATGTGTTGTGTGTGGTTCATGTGTCACCATGTGTTGTGTGTGGTTCATGTGTCACCATGTGTTGTGTGTGGTTCATGTGTTACCATGTGTTGTGTGTGGTTCAGTAGTGTTACCATGTGTTGTGTGTGGTTCAGTAGTGTCACCATGTGTTGTGTGTGGTTCAGTAGTGTTACCATGTGTTGTTTGTGTGGTTCAGTAGTGTTACCATGTGTTGTGTGTGGTTCAGTAGTGTCACCATGTGTTGTGTGTGGTTCAGTAGTGTTACCATGTGTTGTGTGTGGTTCAGAAGTGTCACCATGTGTAGTGTGTGGTTCAGTAGTGTTACCATGTGTTGTGTGTGGTTCAGTAGTGTCACCATGTGTTGTGTGTGGTTCAGTAGTGTCACCATGTGTTGTGTGTGGTTCAGTAGTGTCTCCATGTGTTGTATGTGGTTCAGTAGTGTCACCATGTGTTGTGTGTGGTTCAGAAGTGTCAACCATGTGTTGTGTGTGGTTCAGAAGTGTCACCATGTGTTGTGTGTGGTTCAGTAGTGTCTCCATGTGTTGTGTGTGGTTCATGTGTCACCATGTGTTGTGTGTGGTTCATGTGTTACCATGTGTTGTGTGTGGTTCAGTAGTGTCTCCATGTGTTGTGTGTGGTTCAGTTGTGTCTCCATGTGTTGTGTGTGGTTCATATGTCACCATGTGTTCTGTGTGGTTCATGTGTCACCATGTGTTGTGTGTGGTTCAGTAGTGTCACCATGTGTTGTGTGTGGTTCAGTAGTGTCACCATGTGTTGTGTGTGGTTCAGTAGTGTCACCATGTGTTGTGTGTGGTTCAGTAGTGTCACCATGTGTTGTGTGTGGTCCAGTAGTGTCACCATGTGTTGTGTGTGGTTCATGTGTTACCATGTGTTGTGTGTGGTTCAGTAGTGTCACCATGTGTTGTGTGTGGTTCATGTGTTACCATGTGTTGTGTGTGGTTCATGTGTCACCATGTGTTGTGTGTGGTTCAGTAGTGTTACCATGTGTTGTGTGTGGTTCAGTAGTGTCACTATGTGTTGTGTGTGGTTCAGTAGTGTCACCATGTGTTGTGTGTGGTTCAGTAGTGTCTCCATGTGTTGTATGTGGTTCAGTAGTGTCACAATGTGTTGTGTGTGGTTCAGTAGTGTCAACATGTGTTGTGTGTGGTTCAGTAGTGTCTCCATGTGTTGTGTGTGGTTCAGAAGTGTCACCATGTGTTGTGTGTGGTTCAGTAGTGTCTCCATGTGTTGTGTGTGGTTCATGTGTCACCATGTGTTGTGTGTGGTTCATGTGTTACCATGTGTTGTGTGTGGTTCAGTAGTGTCTCCATGTGTTGTGTGTGGTTCAGTAGTGTAACCATGTGTTGTGTGTGATTCAGTAGTGTCACCATGCGTTGTGTGTGGTTCATGTGTCACCATGTGTTGTGTGTGGTTCAGTAGTGTCACCATGTGTTGTGTGTGGTTCAGTAGTGTCACCATGTGTTGTGTGTGGTTCAGTAGTGTCTCCATGTGTTGTGTGTGGTTCAGTAGTGTCTCCATGTGTTGTGTGTGGTTCAGTAGTGTTACCATGTGTTGTATGTGGTTCAGTAGTGTCACCATGTGTTGTGTGTAGTTCAGTAGTGTCTCCATGTGTTGTGTGTGGTTCAGAAGTGTCACCATGTGTTGTGTGTGGTTCAGTAGTGTCTCCATGTGTTGTGTGTGGTTCATGTGTCACCATGTGTTGTGTGTGGTTCATGTGTTACCATGTGTTGTGTGTGGTTCATGTGTCACCATGTGTTGTGTGTGGTTCATGTGACACCATGTGTTGTGTGTGGTTCAGTAGTGTCACCATGTGTTGTGTGTGGTTCATGTGTCACCATGTGTTGTGTGTGGTTCAGTAGTGTCTCCATGTGTTGTGTGTGGTTCAGTAGTGTCACCATGTGTTGTGTGTGGTTCAGTAGTGTCTCCATGTGTTGTGTGTGGTTCAGTAGTGTCTCCATGTGTTGTGTGTGGTTCATGTGTTACCATGTATTGTGTGTGGTTCAGTAGTGTCACTATGTGTTGTGTGTGGTTCAGTAGTGTCACCATGTGTTGTGTGTGGTTCATGTGTCACCATGTGTTGTGTGTAATTCATGTGTCACCATGTGTTGTGTGTGGTTCATGTGTTACCATGTGTTGTGTGTGGTTCAGTAGTGTTACCATGTGTTGTGTGTGGTTCAGTAGTGTCACCATGTGTTGTGTGTGGTTCAGTAGTGTTACCATGTGTTGTGTGTGTGGTTCAGTAGTGTTACCATGTGTTGTGTGTGGTTCAGTAGTGTCACCATGTGTTGTGTGTGGTTCAGTAGTGTTACCATGTGTTGTGTGTGGTTCAGTAGTGTCACCATGTGTTGTGTGTGGTTCAGTAGTGTTACTATGTGTTGTGTGTGGTTCATGTGTCACCATGTGTTGTGTGTGGGTCATGTGTCACCATGTGTTGTGTGTGGTTCAGTAGTGTCACCATGTGTTGTGTGTGGTTCAGTAGTGTCTCCATGTGTTGTATGTGGTTCAGTAGTGTCACCATGTGTTGTGTGTGGTTCAGTAGTGTCACCATGTGTTGTGTGTGGTTCAGTAGTGTCTCCATGTGTTGTATGTGGTTCAGTAGTGTCACCATGTATTGTGTGTGGTTCAGAAGTGTCACCATGTGTTGTGTGTGGTTCAGAAGTGTCACCATGTGTTGTGTGTGGTTCAGTAGTGTCTCCATGTGTTGTGTGTGGTTCATGTGTCACCATGTGTTGTGTGTGGTTCATGTTTTACCATGTGTTGTGTGTGGTTCAGTAGTGTCTCCATGTGTTGTGTGTGGTTCAGTTGTGTCTCCATGTGTTGTGTGTGGTTCATATGTCACCATGTGTTCTGTGTGGTTCATGTGTCACCATGTGTTGTGTGTGGTTCAGTAGTGTCACCATGTGTTGTGTGTGGTTCAGTAGTGTCACCATGTGTTGTGTGTGGTTCAGTAGTGTCACCATGTGTTGTGTGTGGTTCAGTAGTGTCACCATGTGTTGTGTGTGGTTCAGTAGTGTCACCATGTGTTGTGTGTGGTTCATGTGTTACCATGTGTTGTGTGTGGTTCAGTAGTGTCACCATGTGTTGTGTGTGGTTCATGTGTTACCATGTGTTGTGTGTGGTTCATGTGTCACCATGTGTTGTGTGTGGTTCAGTAGTGTTACCATGTGTTGTGTGTGGTTCAGTAGTGTCACTATGTGTTGTGTGTGGTTCAGTAGTGTCATCATGTGTTGTGTGTGGTTCAGTAGTGTCACCTTGTGTTGTGTGTGGTTCAGTAGTGTTACCATGTGTTGTGTGTGGTTCAGTAGTGTCACCATGTGTTGTGTGTGGTTCAGTAGTGTCACCATGTGTTGTGTGTGGTTCAGTAGTGTTACCATGTGTTGTGTGTGGTTCAGTAGTGTCTCCATGTGTTGTGTGTGGTTCAGTAGTGTCTCCATGTGTTGTGTGTGGTTCAGTAGTGTCACCATGTGTTGTATGTGGTTCAGTAGTGTCACCATGTGCTGTGTGTGGTTCAGTAGTGTCACCATGTGTTGTGTGTGGTTCAGTAGTGTCTCCATGTGTTGTGTGTGGTTCAGAAGTGTCACCTTGTGTTGTGTGTGGTTCAGTAGTGTCTCCATGTGTTGTGTGTGGTTCATGTGTCACCATGTGTTGTGTGTGGTTCATGTGTTACCATGTGTTGTGTGTGGTTCAGTAGTGTCTCCATGTGTTGTGTGTGGTTCAGTAGTGTCACCATGTGTTGTGTGTGGTTCAGTAGTGTCACCATGTGTTGTGTGTGGTTCAGAAGTGTCACCATGTGTTGTGTGTGGTTCAGTAGTGTCTCCATGTGTTGTGTGTGGTTCATGTGTCACCATGTGTTGTGTGTGGTTCATGTGTTACCATGTGTTGTGTGTGGTTCATGTGTCACCATGTGTTGTGTGTGGTTCATGTGACACCATGTGTTGTGTGTGGTTCAGTAGTGTCACCATGTGTTGTGTGTGGTTCATGTGTCACCATGTGTTGTGTGTGGTTCAGTAGTGTCTCCATGTGTTGTGTGTGGTTCAGTAGTGTCACCATGTGTTGTGTGTGGTTCAGTAGTGTCTCCATGTGTTGTGTGTGGTTCAGTAGTGTCTCCATGTGATGTGTGTGGTTTTATGTGTTACCATGTGTTGTGTGTGGTTCAGTAGTGTCACCATGTGTTGTGTGTGGTTCAGTAGTGTCACCGTGTGTGGTGCATGTGTTACCATGTGTTGTGTGTGGTTCAGTAGTGTCACCATGTGTTGTGTGTGGTTCAGTAGTGTCACCATGTGTTGTGTGTGGTTCATGTGTCACCATGTGTTGTGTGTGGTTCATGTGTCACCATGTGTTGTGTGTGGTTCATGTGTTACCATGTGTTGTGTGTGGTTCAGTAGTGTTACCATGTGTTGTGTGTGGTTCAGTAGTGTCACCATGTGTTGTGTGTGGTTCAGTAGTGTTACCATGTGTTGTGTGTGGTTCATGTAATACCATGTGTTGTGTGTGGTTCAGTAGTGTCACCATGTGTTGTGTGTGGTTCAGTAGTGTCACCATGTGTTGTGTGTGGTTCATGTGTCACCATGTGTTGTGTGTGGTTCATGTGTCACCATGTGTTGTGTGTGGTTCATGTGTTACCATGTGTTGTGTGTGGTTCAGTAGTGTTGCCATGTGTTGTGTGTGGTTCAGTAGTGTCTCCATGTGTTGTGTTTGGTTCAGTAGTGTCACCATGTGTTGTGTGTGGTTCAGTAGTGTCTCCATGTGTTGTGTGTGGTTCAGTAGTGTCTCCATGTGTTGTGTGTGGTTCATGTGTTACCATGTGTTGTGTGTGGTTCAGTAGTGTCACCATGTGTTGTATGTGGTTCAGTAGTGTCACTATATGTTGTGTGTGGTTCATGTGTCACCATGTGTTGTGTGTGGTTCATGTGTCACCATGTGTTGTGTGTGGTTCATGTGTTACCATGTGTTGTGTGTGGTTCAGTAGTGTCACCATGTGTTGTGTGTGGTTCAGTAGTGTTACCATGAGTTTTGTGTGGTTCAGTAGTGTTGCTATGTGTTGTGTGTGGTTCATGTGTCACCATGTGTTGTGTGTGGGTCATGTGTCACCATGTGTTGTGTGTGGTTCAGTAGTGTCACCATGTGTTGTGTGTGGTTCAGTAGTGTCACCATGTGTTGTGTGTGGTTCATGTGTTACCATGTGTTGTGTGTGGTTCAGTAGTGTCTCCATGTGTTGTGTGTGGTTCAGTAGTGTCATATGTGTTGTGTGTGGTTCAGTAGTGTCACCATGTGTTGTGTGTGGTTCAGTTGTGTCACCATGTGTTGTGTGTGGTTCAGTGGTGTCTCCATGTGTTTTGTGTGGTTCAGTAGTGTCTCCATGTGTTGTGTGTGGTTCATGTGTCACCATGTGTAGTGTGTGGTTCATGTGTCACCATGTGTAGTGTGTGGTTCAGTAGTGTCTCCATGTGTTGTGTGGTTCATGTGTTACCATGTGTTGTGTGTGGTTCAGTAGTGTCTCCATGTGTTGTGTGTGGTACATGTGTTACCATGTGTTGTGTGTGGTTCAGTAGTGTCACCATGTGTTGTGTGTGGTTCAGTAGTGTCACCATGTGTTGTGTGTGGTTCATGTGTCACCATGTGTTGTGTGTAGTTCAGTAGTGTCACCTTGTGTTGTGTGTGGTTCAGTAGTGTCACCATGTGTTGTGTGTGGTTCAGTAGTGTCACCATGTGTTGTGTGTGGTTCAGTAGTGTCACCATGTGTTGTGTGTGGTTCATGTGTCACCATGTGTTGTGTGTGGTTCAGTAGTGTCTCCATGTGTTGTGTGTGGTTCAGTAGTGTCTCCATGTGTTGTGTGTGGTTCAGTAGTGTCACCATGTGTTGTGTGTGGTTCAGTAGTGTCTCCATGTGTTGTGTGTGGTTCAGTAGTGTCACCTATGTGTTGTGTGTGGTTCATGTGTTACCATGTGTTGTGTGCGGTTCAGTAGTGTCTCCATGTGTTGTGTGTGGTTCAGTAGTGTCACCATGTGCTGTGTGTGGTTCAGTAGTGTCTCCATGTGTTATATGTGGTTCAGTAGTGTCACCATGTGTTGTGTGTGGTTCAGTAGTGTCACCATGTGTTGTGTGTGGTTCAGTAGTGTCTCCATGAGTTGTGTGTGGTTCAGAAGTGTCACCATGTGTTGTGTGTGGTTCAGTAGTGTCTCCATGTGTTGTGTGTGGTTCATGTGTCACCATGTGTTGTGTGGTTCATGTGTTACCATGTGTTGTGTGTGGTTCAGTAGTGTCTCCATGTGTTTTGTGTGGTTCAGTAGTGTCACCATGTGTTGTGTGTGGTTCAGCAGTGTCACCATGTGTTGTATGTGGTTCATGTGTCACCATGTGTTGTGTGTGGTTCAGTAGTGTCACCATGTGTTGTGTGTGGATCAGTAGTGTCACCATGTGTTGTGTGTGGTTCAGTAGTGTCTCCATGTGTTGTGTGTGGTTCTGTAGTGTCTCCATGTGTTGTGTGTGGTTCAGTAGTGTTACCATGTGTTGTGTGTGGTTCAGTAGTGTCACCATGTGTTGTGTGTGGTTCAGTAGTGTCTCCATGTGTTGTGTGTGGTTCAGAAGTGTCACCATGTATTGTGTGTGGTTCAGTAGTGTCTCCATGTGTTGTGTGTGGTTCATGTGTCACCATGTGTTGTGTGTGGTTCATGTGTTACCATGTGTTGTGTGTGGTTCATGTGTCACCATGTGTTGTGTGTGGTTCATGTGACACCATGTGTTGTGTGTCGTTCAGTAGTGTCACCATGTGTTGTGTGTGGTTCATGTGTCACCATGTGTTGTGTGTGGTTCAGTAGTGTCTCCATGTGTTGTGTGTGGTTCAGTAGTGTCACCATGTGTTGTGTGTGGTTCAGTAGTGTCTCCATGTGTTGTGTGTGGTTCAGTAGTGTCTCCATGTGTTGTGTGTGGTTCATGTGTTACCATGTGTTGTGTGTGGTTCAGTAGTGTCACCATGTGTTGTGTGTTGTTCAGTAGTGTCACTATGTGTTGTGTGTGGTTCATGTGTCACCATGTGTTGTGTGTGGTTCATGTGTCACCATGTGTTGTGTGTGGTTCATGTGTTACCATGTGTTGTGTGTGGTTCAGTAGTGTTGCCATGTGTTGTGTGTGGTTCAGTAGTGTCACCATGTGTTGTGTGTGGTTCAGTAGTGTTACCATGTGTTTTGTGTGGTTCAGTAGTGTTACCATGTGTTGTGTGTGGTTCAGTAGTGTCACCATGTGTTGTGTTTGGTTCAGTAGTGCTTCCATGTGTTGTGTGTGGTTCAGTAGTGTCACCATGTGTTGTGTGTGGTTCAGTAGTGTTGCTATGTGTTGTGTGTGGTTCATGTGTCACCATGTGTTGTGTGTGGGTCATGTGTCACCATGTGTTGTGTGTGGTTCAGTAGTGTCACCATGTGTTGTGTGTGGTTCATGTGTTACCATGTGTTGTGTGTGGTTCAGTAGTGTCTCCATGTGTTGTGTGTGGTTCAGTAGTGTCATATGTGTTGTGTGTGGTTCAGTAGTGTCACCATGTGTTGTGTGTGGTTCAGTAGTGTTGCCATGTGTTGTGTGTGGTTCAGTAGTGTCACCATGTGTTGTGTGTGGTTCAGTAGTGTTACCATGTGTTGTGTGTGGTTCAGTAGTGTCTCCATGTGTTGTGTGTGGTTCAGTAGTGTCACCATGTGTTGTGTGTGGTTCAGTAGTGTTACCATGTGTTGTGTGTGATTCAGTAGTGTCACCATGTGTTGTGTGTGGTTCAGTAGTGTCACCATGTGTTGTGTGTGGTTCAGTAGTGTCACCATGTGTTGTGTGTGGTTCAGTTGTGTCACCATGTGTTGTGTGTGGTTCAGTGGTGTCTGCATGTGTTTTGTGTGGTTCAGTAGTGTCTCCATGTGTTGTGTGTGGTTCATGTGTTACCATGTGTAGTGTGTTGTTCATGTGTCACCATGTGTAGTGTGTGGTTCAGTAGTGTCTCCATGTGTTGAGTGTGGTTCATGTGTTACCATGTGTTGTGTGTGGTTCAGTAGTGTCACCATGTGTTGTGTGTGGTTCAGTAGTGTCACCATGTGTTGTGTGTGGTTCATGTGTCACCATGTGTTGTGTGTGGTTCAGTAGTGTCACCTTGTGTTGTGTGTGGTTCAGTAGTGTCACCATGTGTTGTGTGTGGTTCAGTAGTGTCACCATGTGTTGTGTGTGGTTCAGTAGTGTCACCATGTGTTGTGTGTGGTTCATGTGTCACCATGTGTTGTGTGTGGTTCAGTAGTGTCTCCATGTGTTGTGTGTGGTTCAGTAGTGTCTCCATGTGTTGTGTGTGGTTCAGTAGTGTCACCATGTGTTGTGTGTGGTTCAGTAGTGTCTCCATGTGTTGTGTGTGGTTCAGTAGTGTCACCATGTGTTGTGTGTGGTTCATGTGTTACCATGTGTTGTGTGTGGTTCAGTAGTGTCTCCATGTGTTGTGTGTGGTTCAGTAGTGTCACCATGTGTTGTGTGTGGTTCAGTAGTGTCTCCATGTGTTATATGTGGTTCAGTAGTGTCACCATGTGTTGTGTGTGGTTCAGTAGTGTCACCATGTGTTGTGTGTGGTTCAGTAGTGTCTCCATGAGTTGTGTGTGGTTCAGAAGTGTCACCATGTGTTGTGTGTGGTTCAGTAGTGTCTCCATGTGTTGTGTGTGGTTCATGTGTTACCATGTGTTGTGTGTGGTTCATGTGTTACCATGTGTTGTGTGTGGTTCAGTAGTGTCTCCATGTGTTGTGTGTGGTTCAGTAGTGTCACCATGTGTTGTGTGTTGTTCAGTAGTGTCACCATGTGTTGTGTGATGTTCATGTGTCACCATGTGTTGTGTGTGGTTCAGTAGTGTCACCATGTGTTGTGTGTGGTTCAGTAGTGTCACCATGTGTTGTGTGTGGTTCAGTAGTGTCACCATGTGTTGTGTGTGGTTCAGTAGTGTCTCCATGTGTTGTGTGTGGTTCATGTGTCACCATGTGTTGTGTGTGGTTCATGTGTTACCTTGTGTTGTGTGTGGTTCATGTGTCACCATGTGTTGTGTGTGGTTTATGTGACACCATGTGTTGTGTGTGGTTCAGTAGTGTCACCATGTGTTGTGTGTGGTTCATGTGTCACCATGTGTTGTGTGTGGTTCAGTAGTGTCTCCATGTGTTGTGTGTGGTTCAGTAGTGTCACCATGTGTTGTGTGTGGTTCAGTAGTGTCTCCATGTGTTGTGTGTGTGGTTCTGTAGTGTCTCCATGTGTTGTGTGTGGTTCAGTAGTGTTACCATGTGTTGTGTGTGGTTCAGTAGTGTCACCATGTGTTGTGTGTGGTTCAGTAGTGTCTCCATGTGTTGTGTGTGGTTCAGAAGTGTCACCATGTATTGTGTGTGGTTCAGTAGTGTCTCCATGTGTTGTGTGTGGTTCATGTGTCACCATGTGTTGTGTGTGGTTCATGTGTTACCTTGTGTTGTGTGTGGTTCATGTGTCACCATGTGTTGTGTGTGGTTTATGTGACACCATGTGTTGTGTGTGGTTCAGTAGTGTCACCATGTGTTGTGTGTGGTTCATGTGTCACCATGTGTTGTGTGTGGTTCAGTAGTGTCTCCATGTGTTGTGTGTGGTTCAGTAGTGTCACCATGTGTTGTGTGTGGTTCAGTACTGTCTCCATGTGTTGTGTGTGGTTCTGTAGTGTCTCCATGTGTTGTGTGTGGTTCATGTAATACCATGTGTTGTGTGTGGTTCAGTAGTGTCACCATGTGTTGTGTGTGGTTCAGTAGTGTCACCATGTGTTGTGTGTTGTTCATGTGTCACCATGTGTTGTGTGTGGTTCATGTGTCACCATGTGTTGTGTGTGGTTCATGTGTTACCATGTGTTGTGTGTGGTTCAGTAGTGTTGCCATGTGTTGTGTGTGGTTCAGTAGTGTCACCATGTGTTGTGTGTGGTTCAGTAGTGTTACCATATGTTTTGTGTGGTTCAGTAGTGTTACCATGTGTTGTGTGTGGTTCAGTAGTGTCACCATGTGTTGTGTGTGGTTCAGTAGTGCTACCATGTGTTGTGTGTGGTTCAGTAGTGTCACCATGTGTTGTGTGTGGTTCAGTAGTGTTGCTATGTGTTGTGTGTGGTTCAGTAGTGTCTCCAAGTGTTGTGTGTGGGTCATGTGTCACCATGTGTTGTGTGTGGTTCAGTAGTGTCACCATGTGTTGTGTGTGGTTCATGTGTCACCATGTGTTGTGTGTGGTTCAGTAGTGTCACCATGTGTTGTGTGTGGTTCAGTAGTGTCACCATGTGTTGTGTGTGGTTCAGTAGTGTCACCATGTGTTGTGTGTGGTTCAGTAGTGTTGCCATGTGTTGTGTGTGGTTCAGTAGTGTCACCATGTGTTGTGTGTGTTCAGTAGTGTCTACCATGTGTTTTGTGTGGTTCAGTAGTGTACCATGTGTTGTGTGTGGTTCAGTAGTGTCACCATGTGTTGTGTGTGGTTCAGTAGTGCTACCATGTTGTATGTGGTTTAGTAGTGTCACCATGTGTTGTGTGTGGTTCAGTAGTGTTGCTATGTGTTGTGTGTGGTTCATGTGTCACCATGTGTTGTGTGTGGGTCATGTGTCTCCATGTGTTGTGTGTGGTTCAGTAGTGTCACCATGTGTTGTGTGTGGTTCAGTAGTGTCACCATGTGTTGTGTGTGGTTCAGTAGTGTCACCATGTGTTGTGTGTGGTTCAGTAGTGTCACCATGTGTTGTGTGTGGTTCAGTAGTGTCTCCATGTGTTGTGTGTGGTTCAGTAGTGTCTCCATGTGTTGTGTGTGGTTCAGTAGTGTCACCATGTGTTGTGTGTGGTTCAGTAGTGTCTCCATGTGTTGTGTGTGGTTCAGTAGTGTCACCATGTGTTGTGTGTGGTTCATGTGTCACCATGTGTTGTGTGTGGTTCAGTAGTGTCTCCATGTGTTGTGTGTGGTTCAGTAGTGTCACCATGTGTTGTGTGTGGTTCAGTAGTGTCTCCATGTGTTGTATGTGGTTCAGTAGTGTCACCATGTGTTGTGTGTGGTTCAGTAGTGTCACCATGTGTTGTGTGTGGTTCAGTAGTGTCTCCATGTGTTGTGTGTGGTTCAGTAGTGTCACCATGTGTTGTGTGTGGTTCAGTAGTGTCTCCATGTGTTGTGTGTGGTTCAGTAGTGTCACCATGTGTTGTGTGTGGTTCAGTAGTGTCTACCATGTGTTGTGTGTGGTTCAGTAGTGTCTCCATGTGTTGTGTGTGGTTCAGTAGTGTCTACCATGTGTTGTGTGTGGTTCAGTAGTGTCTACCATGTGTTGTGTGTGGTTCAGTAGTGTCTCCATGTGTTGTGTGTGGTTCAGTAGTGTCTACCATGTGTTGTGTGTGGTTCAGTAGTGTCACCATGTGTTGTGTGTGGTTCAGTAGTGTCTCCATGTGTTGTGTGTGGTTCAGTAGTGTCACCATGTGTTGTGTGTGGTTCAGTAGTGTCTCCATGTGTTGTGTGTGGTTCAGTAGTGTCACCATGTGTTGTGTGTGGTTCATGTGTTACCATGTGTTGTGTGTGGTTCATAGTGTCACCATGTGTTGTGTGTGGTTCAGTAGTGTCACCATGTGTTGTGTGTGGTTCAGTAGTGTCACCATGTGTTGTGTGTGGTTCA